>NW_009611810.1:0-48289 GCF_000690535.1 Cariama cristata
ATTCTGTGATTCTGTAAGTAGCCAATTTGGGGGATTTAAAGCAGTGTACAGTGACAAGCAAATACAATGGCAGCAGTTCAAATCAATTTTGCCTTGTTCTAAGTAACAGAAACAGAAGAAAGCTGGTGTATAATAATGTCTCTGTGGTAATCAGTGATCAGTTAGAAACGTAAGCTCTCTCATTCAGCAAAATACCTAAACTCACAAATTTAAGCCCAAGAACAGTCCCATTGAAAGCAGTCAGAATCACTGACATAATTTCCGAGGAATGTACTTTTTTAGATTAGATCCAGCAAAACACTTGAATATCTAATAATTAGATGTGTAAGCCCTATGACTCCCCAAATAGAAGCCAGAACCTCACTCAGACTTCCCTATAGAGTGGACAAGCCAAGTATCTCTAAATGGGATCTATAAAGGGCATTTCCTATAGCTATGGCAGACAATGTTGCGAGGAGGCCTATTTCTAAAATCTCATATTCCTCTGAGGTTTAGGTAGATTTCTCTCAGTTTTCTAAGGAAATATTTCCATTCACACAGCATCACAACTCTGACAAACTGCTTGAGTGTATGTATCTAGCATCAGAAGTATATAGGTAGCTATCTATGTAAAGCAGTATCTGAAGAATAAATTCCTACTCTTCCACACCAAAGAGGGAGCAAACTCACTTGTCTCATTTTAAAATATGGTCAGTAGTAGCAGTAGTGACTTTGCACTGAAATTTGCCTTGTCTTTAAAGAGCTGATCAGTTTTAGTACCTACCTTATTTAAACCTGATCAGGATTAAGAATCCCAAGGAAATAAAAAAAGTCAGAACCAAGTTATCACAGAGAGATACTGAGAAGAGGTTCCTTGGCTCAGGTTAATGCCATAGCTGAATTCTACTGAAGTCCTTCAGGAATCCCCTTTTCACATATTCTTGTAATTTTGGTCTTTAAATATGTGATGGGTGATTCATGAAGTTTCTTGTTTTACAGACACACACGTACATATATTATATTATAAATATATACATATATATACAAGTGTCTTTGGATGACTACATGCTACTGTGGAGGTTTCAGCCTTCATTTGCATGTCAAAATGAAAGTAGATACAAAGAATCTTGATATCACAATTAGATTTTTTTCCTTCTTTTTAAAAGCGTACTTAAGAGAACCTAATGTGATGGACATTTACAACCAAAACAGAAAGTATATTCCTGCTACAGTTCCTCTCCTTTAAAAAGAATGTCTCCACAAAAGTTAACTCCATTAATAGTTGCATGGGAATCCAAATAGTAGAGCAACTGTGCAGAAATACAGAGGACTGTTTAAACCAAGAAATCCTTGAATGCCAGTGTGCTACTTTCTATAACGTACTTGCGTAGCTAAGACTTTTATTTCCCTTAAGAGTATGTTGAGAATTTCTGCAAGTTTAAAAAAAACCAAAACAACAACAACAACAACCAAAAAAACCCAACAACAACAAAAAAAACACCCCCAAAAACCCAGGAGAAAACCCCACAAAAAACCCCAGTGTAACAAACTGAGTAACTGCATTTCCTTTTAATTAAGTTCTGCAGCTTCTTATCTGATGTGCAATTTCTTGACTATAACAGAGAGAGTTCATTGCCAAATACTTAACATGGTTATTTATGGCTTTCCTTCACTTGTCATGCAGCCACATGCAGAGGAAACAAATGATTGGACTAAGGTGGATGTTGAGAAAAACGTGTTTCTTCATTTGGAAACAGGAGTTTATTTATAAACCCCACAGATGGCTTCTGATTCCATTTCAAAAGCTTTTGAAAATAATTAAACAAATGTGTTTGATGCTGAATTAAAAAATAAATTTAAGAAGTGAATTTCTGTTTATCCAGAATGAGTGTGAGTAGGTGGTGATTACGTGCAAATGATTACTGATTGAGACAACACAGTCTTAACTGCTGGGTGGAAATGAGTTCTCTATCTGTGTCACAGCTCATGTGTCCTTTCTCAAGCTTGTATTTGACTTGAGATTACGGCTTAAAGCAGGTTTCTGAATTCTCTCCAGGCTACTTTTCTCTGCTGTTCTCTGCTGTTTTCTCTGCTCTTTCCACCTCATAGCAATCATCAGAGATGCAAGTTTCAGTGTCTCTTTGATTTAACAGAGAAGGCAATCTGAGGTTTATAGAAATTCTTGAGACTTTGGAGTTTCCTTTCCACTCTAAAATACGTTAGGTTTTAGGGTATACATAGGGAGAAAAGTCAACATAGTATTTGGCCTAGTGAGGCACATTGGTTTACTGGAAATAGTCCTACATTTCTAAGTGTTCTGCCTTAGGGATAGGTTTTGATTCCTAACCAAAGCTAAACTTTACAACTGATATGGAGAAATCAAGCTCCTTGATTATAATACTTCAAGCATGGAACAGACCAAATTTCTAAGACTTTATTTTGTATCTTATTCTCCGTTTGTTGTACTGTTAAGTTTGAGGTCATTGAGAGATACATCTGAGTGCCTTTCGGGTTGTACATTGATTATAATTCTTCTGAAGACAGGCTGAACATCTGAATTCAGACTGCTTTCCGCACAAAGTTGCAAACTAGCTGATAGATAGTACTCAGCTCTTGAAATGCTGAAAGGGTTCGAACTGTCAAAAATTGTGTTTGTCTTGGGAAAAGGTATTTTTACACTGCTATGTAAAAGGAATCTCTACTCAGATCAAGAACTCACTTTTCTGCCTCTAAGAGGCCAACTCCACCTTAGAGTTTTTACATTCAGTACAAGGGGCCAAAAACTAAACATACAGAGGGTCAAACTGTGGCTCACGATACTTGCATAGCTTCATTCTGGGGCTCATTAGCAATGGGGAAGGTTCAGCTGCGACCAAAGCTTCTGGTGAATTTGAGTCTCTGCCTGCAGGAAAGAATGACGGAGGCCAGCATTGCTGGGTCACCCTGTGTGTCCCTCTCAACTCAACTCTGCCTCAGAAAGGAAAAGGAGCCATCATCATGTGAACCTCTCCTGGAACTCCCCTCTTTTTTCCCAGCTTTCTATAACTTGTCTCTTGACTTTCAGATTTATGAAGGTATTTTAGTGTTGCTTGTATGGTCAGTGTTGCATGGCTAAAACCATGCACATGAATGAGCATTGTAAAGAGTCATCTGAAGGACAATATAGAAGTACATTTTGCTTGAGAACTCTGTCTCTCTAGGGTTGGTATTTTCACTGACAAAGAACATATCTACTGACAGATCTTATACTTGTTCCTTACTCTATTACCATATTTATAGGAAGAGGGCATTATATATTTCATGTTTCTGAGCGGCAGCTCAGAAATGATTCATTGACCACATTAAAATAATGCCAACCAGAAAAGAATATGCTTAGCCCAGTCCTGCTACTCATGTTTCAAATCCTGTGTCCCTTTTTTCTATTATTTCTTTCCCTCTG
The DNA here is from genome assembly GCF_000690535.1 of Cariama cristata. NCBI lineage: Eukaryota > Metazoa > Chordata > Aves > Cariamiformes > Cariamidae > Cariama > Cariama cristata. The sequence goes on from NW_009611810.1 coordinate 3,419, forward strand.
TACGACTCCACTCATAAGAATTTATGAAACAAATCAGAGGTGCACAGTTATTATTTCCAATATTCCTTAGCACTGCCTGTCATTCTAAAAAGTGACCATTATTTGCAAAGCAATAGCTCAGTGTGGAAAGCACTGAAGAATGTGTAACAGCATGGCAATGAGAGTGTAGTTGACCTAGAAGATGATTACATGTCTCTTTAGGAGAACTCTTTTTTGTATAGATTAGTTTCTTTACAATGCCTGTGACTTGAATTCTCAATTCAGTCAGGCATCAAACCATATGTTTTCTCTTGGTTATGTTAAAAGCAATTACTGAATCTGTGGGGCAGTTGGAATTATTCTAAGATCTTGATCCTGTGAGGCTCTAACTGCATTGCATAGCCCAGAACATGGTGCTGTCTTTCCATGACAAAAGCACTGAATGGAGGAAAGTGTAGATAAGTTGGTATTTCTTCTGGAGCATGAAGTAAGAGACCGTTAAGAATTAATCTCGTAAATTCATACTCAGGCCATTCCTCATTTTTCACCTAGTAAATGGCTCTCTACTGATAACCTCTCATCTGTCAGGGATGATAAAATGGATTCTTGAGAAATGTAAAATTCAGGATGTCTGTGAGATGGTCAGTAACATGAATAGAGATGAGACAGGTTAAAATACAAAAGTTCTTTCCCATAAAGTAATTAACCCGTGTTTCAAGAAACAGAGGAAGCTACTAGCTGAGTTTCAGCCTGAGAGCTATGTGACTGAAAGTACCCCTTGTCTGCAGCAAAGTCTCTGAGGAGTGGCAAATCCCAACGCGATGTGATTAATTCCTAGTGCTGGTTTCAGTGACTGTTCAGATGTTTCAAGTATAGCACTTGAGATACGGGATCCTCTTAGGTGAATCACAGACTCGTAGTTAAAAAGGTCTAGTCATCTCATCCATCATTCAGCAAGTTCTCGGAAGCTATTCCACTATGTAGCTGGTATCATGGCAGGACCTTCCTAATGTTCAGCTTAAATTTTTTTTCCTGTCTGAATTTTATCGCTTACTCCAGTCGAGTCTCAGGAGGAATTTTTCCTAGTCTTGCTTGGTCAGACTTCCTGCTTGGCAAAGAGCTTCTTATTCGCAAGGCCAACATCTCTTACTGAATAGGCTGTTGCTTCAGCCTAAATCCATTCCAGCAAAATCTGAAATCCTTCAGAGCCTTGCAAAAGAAAAAAAGAAGGGAGGTGGGGAAAGAACAGACTGCCCCAGACTTCAGTGGGAGCTATCCCCTTTCTTATTTGAAAGGCCACAAGCAGTGTTACTGCAGACTTATGACTAAATGCTGCAATGTGCCATGTTCTTTACATAAGCTCACCTCAAGGGATTAGGGACATGACTTCAGCGTACAGTAGAGGAGGGCAAAGAAATATACCCAGCTGGTACTTCCACGTGATGTAATGCCAAGCTATGTGGAGGCATGAGTTCCTGAAAGCAGTAGATCACTACCAGAACGCAGTTAGTCCTAGCTAGTTCGGTTTATCTGCAAGGCTAATTAGCTCATTTGCAATGCCATACAACCGTGGCAACAATGTTTTCAGCTCTGAAGCAAGCTCAGCTGACAGAAGGCTAGAACTTTCTCTGCTATGCAGATCTGCAAATTCGTGCTAAACTGCCTAGTCCCTGGGGAAATAAGAGGCCCTTGATTCTCCCACAGGAGTGTCAAACAAAGCCATCCAGCTGTAGGTTCACCTTCTCTCTCTGGCATACTATTTCCCTAAATGTCTAAGCAAAATGGACCAACTTCAACATGAGACACCCAGCTGAAGGGGACCAGATAGTCTGCTAGCTAGCACACACGCTTGGGAGAGCAGCTGTGCTTGAAATACTCGTAGCAGGTAAAGGACTTAAATCCGTGTTTTCCACATCCCAGGCAAAAAACCAGTACAATCAAATACTCTGGTCTTACTCACTCATAGGTGTGTGTTTAGTGTTACAGTCTTGCCTGCATTCTAATTCAGATAACCACAATCTGAATAATTAAGACTGTAACCTATATTTGCAGTTAAGAGAAAAACGATATTTCTATTCTCTGAAATTCTCATACTTAATAATATTGTGCAAAGGATCTGCTGTGCCCTCTACATGATAGACCCATATTTTGGAAGGAAATGAGTAATCTCTTGAGAGATGCCATCTGAACCTCCTCAGACATTCAGTTAAGAGTTTCTGACTGCATGTGACTAGCATCATATGGTATATTTTTACCTTTTTATTTCTCAGTTTTCTAGGAAGGCTTCAATTAGTTCTCTAATGGGCTAAGCTAGAAAAAGTGCAAAGTATTCTGGAATTGCTAAAGACTGGTCCATGTGAACTGCATTTCAGATATCTGTCTGTAGAGAAATGTGTGATTAAGCAGAGAGGAAAAACTAGCTAGGCTGGGAATGAAGAACTGAATTTGAATATGGGAAGCAGAAGTTAAAAAGGAATCCTTAAATAGTTGAGATAAGCTTTAGTGTCTTTATATCTTTATTTGAACTGGACTGTCGAACATTCATAGCCTGTCTATCTCACATCTATGCCCCTTGAGATATGCCTCGTATAATTCATCACTCAGGGAGCAACACATTTGTAAGAGTTGATGTCAACGTAGATCTCTCCTTCCTGAGCTAGCTAATACCAAACAGTGACTTTCCTGCTGTATAAGGGAAAGCAGCTTTGCAACACATTCCATTTTGTCCCAAGACTCTGAAAAAAAATGTTTTGCATGATACTGTTTCTGTGGTGTTGACTAAGCAGTTCATGCTTGCTAGATAGCGCAGAGTTTACTATAGTACCAGACCTATCAGACTAACAGGACAGTTTTTCCTTCCTTCTATGCCTCTGCCTCTCCTACTCATTCCCCTAGGGATACTTTTCATTAAATTCTTGTAACAATTAAAGAAGGGTCGGTTATAGAAAGCAAACTGGGTGGAGCATGAATCCCAGCTAAATCTTTATGTGTATAAACATCTTTATCTTAATGTATCTTGCAAAAGATAGGAAGAGAGGGTTTTTATCGATGGGACTTCCAGGTACAATGGACAGCAGATAAGCTGCAGACTCTCTTGCTAGTTCTCATATCCATTTGTATATCACTGCATTTGCTCTCATATCATATCTTTGAAATCTCAGACATAGATAATTTCTTCTAAATTCAGGGCAAGTTGGCTGAAACTTTAACATCTCAAGGAGTCTTAATAGCTTTCCAGATCTGACTTGTTCAAAATGCTGTTGAGACATGACCTGCTTAATCCTTCCAACACTTCAATAACATGTTTAGCATATATAAGTAATGTTTTAGAGGTGAACAAATAACTCATAATACTTTATTTATTGCCAGCTGTACATTTCTGCAAATTAAAAGTTCGTGAACACATTGCAAATATTTTAGACATGCATTATTCAGAAGAATCTGATAAATTCCTGAACAAATGTTTTCTTTACCAATGAATCACAGATGATCGAAAAAGTGGTATGCAGGAACCAAAAAATGATATGGGGTTGCTTAGCAATGATGATCATGTGATACTGTGTCATTTGATGTTTAGTATATTTATATAAATCATCAGCATAGTGCAAATTTCATAATTTACAATTGCATAAAATATTGAATTTCTGTTTTTCTGTATAGAATTTCTGTCCGGCCAATATCTCTTGCTGGTAGATCCTGTCATCTCAAACCTCCCTCAAAAGGCAACCCAAAAGGACTGCAACTGAATGCAAGCACATTTTCAAAATCATGTTCAAGGTAATTTTTTTTTCCTGAACTTCAGTAAGTTATTGTCACTCGTATTACTAAAGAAAAGACAAAGCAAATAAGCCACAAGCAATATCGTCTTTTGGTCAGTAAGAAACATACATTCTCAAACACAGCTGTGTTATTCTAGGTATGTAATGAAAGAAATAAACTTCAATACAGAATTGAACTCTTACTGACTACATAATAATACCCCAAATGAGTGTTTATTTTTCATTTCTGAAATACTGGCTTTCATTGTTACTTAAGCCAAGTCGTTAAGTAGGCAATGGATGTGTGGTCTAGTGTGACAATTCCCAGTTCTAAGATAAACTCACCGTGCTGTAATAGCATTCAGCTCCTCCCTTATCTAGTTCTCTACCAGAAATTCAGGAACATGGAAAAGTGCAAAAACAGAGTTTCTGTCTCACTAATTTTACAAAATCTATTTTCTGTGCCTCTGTCCCAGCCTCACATGAAACTCTTGCCTGCAGAGTCACCCAGAATTACCTTCTTTTGCTTATTTATATAGAGAAAGCAATTTCCCTCAGAAGTTGTTGTTTATTTTCCTTGACAATTCCCACATAAATTATGTAGACCTTGGAAATGAAAGATGCTTTCGTAACTGCCACCTCTACACACGCTGAGTGAGCTCCAAGGGGCAAACTGGGAGCGGGGAGTAGTTCCTGCCTTGTGCATTCTCCATCCGTGGAAGGGCACTTAGTGCCATCTGGACCAGAGGCACCTCCTTGGGCTCCCTGTTTTCCAGTTGGGCTCAGGGAGATAGCTGTCCGGGCTTTGTCTGGGTATGCTCAGGAGGAAAGGATCAAATCCGAGTAAACAAGCTGCTGCTGTTACACTAGGAGGAGCCAAGTTTATTGATTCCTGGCTATGTTTAACCTGCAAAACTAATAGGGTTTAAAAAAGGGGAAAGGGGGAAATGATAGTTGCTGCTGATGTCTGCATGTTCAACAAGACAAAGGGACTGCCCGTTTGAGGAAGAAGATGCTACTGCTGTAGCAATGCATTACCTAAAGCCATAGAAGAGGATAAGAGGCCAGACTGCTTGGTGTGTATTTTACCCAGCGAGTTTAGCAGTCCAAAACCCAGCACTTCTATGCTTGTCAGCCTCCTCACCCTGTTCTTCGTACGATGTGCACACACCTGCACCTTCCCTCCTAGAGCCAGACTGGAACCAGCTATTATCTTTGTCTCCGAAAACAAACGTGCCTATTATGGTCTAAAATTAGGATACTTTTCCTTCCCTTCCACCTGTCACAGGAGTCATAAACTAACAGAGAGACTGCTGAAGTTCAGTAAGTTTCTGTTTATGTACAAGACCAGGTCTGGTTTTAGCGTTCGTAACTGGAAAAGGCAGGCTTAACTATTCATTCGCACACTGCTATGTTTAGGGCACAGCCTGAATGTGGCTGTATTATATGTGGCTATGGCAAGACTGGCACAAACAGAACTGGTGTGAATAGCAATTGTTCCATGAATGAATCCAACTAAAATTTGCTTTTTACTTTCTTTAGATAGAAAAATATTTTATCAGTGGCTATAAATCTGATGGAATCTCTCTATCCTCTCAGATTATATATATACAGGAAACAAAAACGTAACACAGTATGCAGAGTTATCATAATACAGCTACTGGGACTAAACCAAACACTGTTCACAGCTGGCTTTGCTCAAAATTCCTCAAAATCTGTAGAAAACTTCCCTTGACTTTGAACAGCTCTGGTCAGGTCCATATTAGGCATAAGAGCCCCTAAGGATTTATCTGTAGGTACAGGTAGCAGTTTGCTTCTGCAAATATCAAGTGTTTCCCGAGTCGTATGAATGTTTGCATTTTGTAAAGCTCACCTCCTCTTCTGGAGCTTTAAATGTTTGGCTTAATTATTCCTACATGCTGCGTAGAAGGGAGAGTGAATGAGCACGGATAGGGGGTAAGAAAAAGGAGAAATGAGTGGAGATGAGAGAGAGAAGTCAAGGTAGAAGTCAAGAAGTAAAATCAAAAGGAAGAGAATAGAACGACAATGGGGAGGAGAGCAAAGGTGACAAGAAAGAGCACATCCTGGAGATGGCCCAGTATAAGCTTCATTTACCTATTGTTAAACTGCAAATGAAAGAAACAAAAGGGGGAACACTGAATGCCTAGCGTAAGGAGGGCAGCTCATGCTCTGCTATCTCAGTTTCCAGGTTCTTGTTGCATGGTGTGTGCTGGGAGGGCCGACCCGGGGGAGGGAGGGGTACAGACAGACTGAAACCACCTACGGAGAGAAAAACGTGTCTCCTCTTCTCCGCTCAGTTCCCCCTGGACTCCCCCCCAGTCCTCGGCACAGCTGCCTGTGGCTGACGTCATCGCAAATGCGTTCTGCATCTCCGTGCTGCATGCTTGGACATCTCCCGGCAGCTGCTGCTGTCTGCAGGTTTCCTGCCCCATCTGCAACCGCGACGTAGTAACTAACTGGGTATAGTGGTGTGAAAGCTGTGAATGGGGACCAGTACAGTGATATCCTGCCTGTGCTCTGCTGGGAGCCGTGGCGGTCAGCCAGGGACTGAGTGCTTTGGGACGATGCTAGGAACAAGAAGGTTGACAGGGCCACGCGGTCTGCCACAGGAGAAACCTCGCTGCAAGAAGCTTCTTACGGCCTACTTGAGCGATTCTGGCTGTTCAGATTTTTGCCTGTGCTGGATTAATGAGTTGTTTAGGGATCTGGGGCAAACCAGTAAAACAGGCTGATGAATCCACACGGTAGGTGCCAATCTGGGTTGCTGCCTTGTTCAGAAGTAAACAACTAGGAGCCATTGTTCATCTTCCTAACTCTCTGCAGGACACAGGCTGTAAATTACATCTAGGAACAAAAGGCTGATGGGAGTAGAACCGGGTGCCCAACTTCCCAAGGGAGTGCTTTGCCCTCCAGCCAAAAGAGTAGCTTTTCTGGCTTAAACCAGCACAGATTCTTCTTATGCCTTCCCATCAGCACTCAGAGCCCAAGAAAAGTGTGCAGTACAGGATTTGCTACACTGAAGAATTTACAACCATTTCCATTACAAAACTTGGTTTCAGGGCTGATCATGGAAATTAAATCCAGTCTGAAATTCAGGAAACAAGATTGCAGTCTAGGGACACAGGAGGAAATCTTATTAAAAATACCGTATCTTATTGAGATAACAGTTAAATGGGTATAAAATCCTCCCTCCTCCCCCAAAACTGATTTACAGCCAGCTGTAGTTTATGCAGAATGTATGCTGCCATGACCAGAATTACCTAATGAGATTTGTGTTTTATGTTCATCAAGACCATGCTCTTCAACTCTGCCTAACAAGCTTGAAATTTCCACCAAAATATACTCAGAAAAGTATTTTTTAATTAAAAAAAATCTTTCTGCTGAAAATAAAAAATAAAAAAAGGGTTTTCAAAGAAGAGCTTCCTTTTTCAAAGTTTCTGCTTTTTACCATAGAACTGCCAGCTATTTTGACAGAAACAAAATTCCATTCTTCCCACCTTTCAATTGTTCTTATTTGATAGTGAAACTGATCTCCACTGGCATCAGTTTTTTCATCGTAAGTTCAGGAACATTCACTTTCTGGTCTGTCCACATAATAAAATCCAAATAAATATACATTATAGGGAGGGGCTGCCCCACTGAATTCAGTGGAGTTTTGACCTTTGACTTCAGCTAGGTCAGAATTTGATCTCTTTAGATCGCTGTAAGCCGTGCATGTTCCTTTTCTGAGGCCCCAACACAGGTACTCCCTAATGGGATTTTTATCAAAATTAATTGGTGCTGGCTACAGTTCACATATATGATAAAATCATGAATGAATTCTTTTGGTGTTCCTATACTATATTGCACCATCATAGATTCAGCATCCGCTGTGTAAAAGTCTTCACAGAAAATAATTTTTTTAAATGCTGGGGTTTTATCCTTTTTAGTTGTATTGCTTCATTCTCTTTTGAAAACTTAATTCATTTGGTACCTTTTATTATTTTACATTTTTTTAGTGCCAGCAATTTAACTGCTTGTTGCCAAGGGAGTAAGCAAATTCCAGAAGCTCAAACATTTAACTATGTGATTTGTGTTGTTAACAATAATGTCATGGGAACAAATCCATAATGGGAATAAACTGATAGGCTCAACTTGAAGCAATGCTGTGCAGCATTTCCTCAGCTGAAGATTTGCTTTAGGATTTTTCTGTTCTTATATACTAAGATTATCCCCAGCTAAAGGAAAGGTTATGTATTTCTCACACAGAAACCTCCAAGACCAAAAAAACTTTTCCCAGAGCTGTACATCTCCTTTGACTAAATTTTCTGGGTAGCATCAGGCCCTGTACCCAGGCTAAATTTGGACTGCTGTCTACCTCAGGCCAACATATTTTAGGGGAGAAATTCCATGTTTGGGTGGGAAAGAAGGAAATATTTTTGTGTCAGCTTTTTTATTTATTTGTTAATGGCAGCTCTTTGAAGTGCTCGGTGCATTGGAATGCAAGTGTGTGTCCTAGGCTGGCATGTAAGCAGGCAAGGTGGCATGTGAAAGGGACAGGCTTACGTGTCATATACATACAGTTCATTAATTATTTCTGTGGTTTATCACATGAAATGGTGTACTGTGATGAATTATTTTTCTTGTATACATCTGTCTTTTCCTTTTGCATCAGGTACTAGCACATCGATGCACCTGGTCTAAACGTTCCTAATCTTAGCCCAATTTTACAGTGGAATACCACCCACCCCCACCAAACAGACACAGAAGAACTGAGAAGTCTAAGATGCATATCAAATAATGTTCAGTATTGAGATAACGACCTGTTCATAAGCTGATGTCTGAAGGGCTAGAATGAGAAACTTCAGACCACAAAGAGACTAGGATTTTCCACTCCTGGTAAAATAAGACTTCTGCCTCTAACATTTGCCCACATCCCTGAAATGGGTTCTCCGTTTACCTGTGCCAAAGAAAACTCATTTTCATTTTTTCATTCCGTATAATTGTGAATACAGGACATTAACAGAGAGGTATTTTATGTTCATCAAAAAAATAAGCCTCAAAGATACCTAAATTTTAATTAAATATTCCATTCTTTTGTTTCATCCACAGGGGTGAATTTTAAAGTCATTTAGCAATTGAAGGAAAATACATGCTTAGTAAACTCACAACATGCATTAACTGTGCACCAGCATTTTAAATCCCAATAAACTTCATTCATATATTTCGATGCCAAAATATCTGTATCTATAAACATACAGGATTCACAGAACGATTTCTTTTCCACTACTATAAACAGTAAGGTGTATATGAGATTGTTTTTTCCTTGCTTTTAAAGCCATTTGTTTCAAAAGAAAAAGTGGCGTATTCATTAAGTAAAACATGTTTTATCTGTAACTTCAAAGCTGCTAGCTTCTTAATAAAAAGATCCCCTGTGTTTTAAGGAAAGATTTTCACTTTAACTTTGTCCCATCAGATATTCTAGACCTGTCAGAAAAGCCTGTTAGAACCTGTTGCTAAAAATTTGGCTGACTGAGGTAAGGATAGCCAGCCATCTCAAAGTCAAAAGTCAAAGAAAAGGCAAAGTCCTGAAAACCTCTTTGTGTAACGTTCTTGTGCCTGTGGCTGGAAAGACCTGTCTGTATTTTTCCATTGTTTGTGTTAACAGAGATTAAAAATTAATGAGAAAATTCTTTCAAGTGGGAGGACTGACAAAATGGTAACCTGATACAGAACTATTCATTTCAAATTTGCCCAGTGAAACTGAAATCGGGGCATTACTGGCTGTCAGTCGTCACCACGTGGTGTTTGTTAAAGGTGAGATGTGCTGGCTTTGGTGATCCCTGACCAGCCCCTCATGTCGCTGCACAGAAAGCAGCGTTGCAATTCTGCAGTTCCGAAGAGAGGCCGGGATATGGAGACGCCAGGAGAAATGCCCAAGGCACACAACAGACAAGCTTTGAGCTTTTCACCAGGGATTTCATGGGGCATCTAAAGTCACACAAATCCCCAAGCCGCAATGAACACATGTCCCTCAGGAACTGAGACCTTCTCTGAGTGTCAAAGACTGTCATACATTCTCATCCTGTTTCTCTGTTTTGCAAATTGGGAATAGGAGGAATAATTCCTTCCATACCTCATACCATCAATACAATAAAATATCGGCCTCAGTCCTCAGTGTCACTGCTGGCACTGGCATTAGTTACCGCTGTTGTTGGAGCTGAGAAGCCTGGGGTAGAACGGGCTGTGGGTGGCTGAAGCCTTCAGGCTGACTTACCTTCTGCATGAGGTTATCCTCCAAGGATGAACAGAAACATTTTAGAAAGGTTCCTCGCAGAGCAGGCATTTTGCTTGCTCTAAATAGAACTGCCAAAAGAGAAAACGGTGAGATGGGACAAAAGAAGCAAAATATTTTGGGGAAACATCCAGGCAGTTGTAGATGCTTTGCTGGGGTTCAGAAACTTTATGGTCACCTGGTGTGCAATAATGTGGAGATTTTAAAATGCAGGAGGGGAAGCTTGTAACAAACACTGCCTTTCTGAGCTAACTCACAAGAGATTACACAAATTTTCCTGCCAGCGCAGTAAGTATAACTTTTGACTGTACTTGTGTAAGAAGAGGAGATTTAGTGCCTCTTTAAAACTCGAGTGTGTCTGCTTAGTCAGTGCTAGCTCCCCTCCCACCCCCCTTCTTCCACTGCTGGGTAACTTTTGTTGCAATATGGGTGTGACTTCTGATGGAGCTCCCCCTCCCAGTTATGTCATTACTTCAGTTCCTTTGAATCGGAATAAAAAGTGCTGCAAACTTCAGACTCATTGACGGCAGGCTTAACAAGCGGCGGGGCTTTTCTTCTTTCTGCAGCTTGCAAGGATCTCTGGTTTTGGCAAAACAATTCCGAGTGAACAATGGCCAGCTTCTCCTTATGGGCAACTTTTGGATTATGTTTGCTGGAGCTTTGTCTAGCAGAAACACGTAAGTTTTTTATGAATGAAAACCCTTATGGTTGCTAATAAGTTTATGCCTCAGACAGCAAGAGCTCTTCTGCTAGAAAGCTAACAGCTTTCTTGCGTCTATCTTTATATTAAGTTTTATTATTTGTAAGAGTTATCAGAGATGCTTTAGAGCTGTAACCTCAGCTGTGCTGGTCTGTACAGTCACGGAAAGCTGTGAGTTGCTTGTAAAGGGCCATTCCAGACCTATAAGAAGGGAATTGTAGATCATGAAAGTTGAGTTTAAACTAAGAACAGAAGTACATTAGGGAATTTAGAATAGCTCTAGTAAAGTTTGGTTCGACTACGTGACTGCTGTTACATACTTAGTTTGCTCTCCCAGCTCTGTTTCCGACAGTAGAGAAAAGAGGGAGGATGGGGGGGGATTATGGGGATGGACACCCCCCCCGGCCCCCCCAGCATACAACTGTAATTCTTGAGTTTACATGGGCTGACCTGACAGCTAATACATACTGCAGTTGGACACAGCCTTGCTAAACAGAAGCAAAACTGCAGTGATCTGTGACTGAAATTTGGAGACTTTTTATGCCAAGCGTGCTTGTTTCTGACTTCCTAAGGTTTCTTTGGGGTTGACTGCTGAGATTTTGGAACAAAGGAGGTTAGAAGTAACCGCAAAGTTCAGTTGTTTATCAATTAACTTTCTTGGCTTGGTTATCTGCTTCAAATATTTGTGTTTAAAGAAATGTTAATTCAGAGAAAAAAAAATTGTATGGGCAAAATGACAAAATGCTTTTGAAATTTCACATGGTGCAAGCTGAACCGTGTTCAAGGGAAATGGCCATGCTTTTAACAGACTCTCACTGTGACAGCAACTGCCTCGAGGCATTTTGTGGTTAGGGATAGCAATTACGCTTCTACATTATTTTTCTACTCATCAGATCCAGGAGTCTAACAAAATATATTTTTCATGGCCATTGTCACCCAAGGGCTGTGTGTGTGTATAATAAATATATATCTCATTTGTTTGAGCAGCAGTGGATACTTCTCTAATGGTTGCAGCGCTGCCGGGCTGTGAATGGGTGTGTCAGAGAGAACAGTTCCCAGCACATCTGTGATAGCTGAAGCACCCTCATTGCTTTTCTTTCTAAAATTGTCCGTTGTACCAAGATGCTCTTGCTAAAATCAGATATATGGAAAAAACGCTTAGAGAAAGGGCAGGCGTACTGTAGGCAAATAAAGTATGTGTTGGATGTGTTTAAAACCTTGGCTTGGTCCAAGTCTGTATGCTGTGGAAGTATTGTAACTATTTGGTTACTGTCTGCTTAACTGATTTCTCCTTTTATGAGCTGCCAGGAGCGTCCTAAAGAAGCAGGGTCTGCACTGACTCTGGGAGTAATGCGTTTTTACAGTGAGACATAGCAGAAAACCCCATCATCTAGTCTTCAGCATAGGTACAAAAAGTATGTCAAACTTCACATATGCCCCACAGGGAAGTTTCTTTAATAGCTTAGCAAGGTATTAGATTATAGCTACAATTCCATTCCAAGCTACAATACATTCCAGCATGACTTTGTAGTCAGTAATGACTTCAAAAGAGAAGTTGATGGTGGTTTTATTTTCTTTTTTAAAGCAGTGACTTTGCTGTGTATCATAGAGTAGTGGCCATTGCTGTTGGGAAACACCTTGCTTGAAGACAAAATTCAGATCTGCTCCTGAATTGGAATTTTGATTCTTTTAGTACAGAATTTCACAAAATTGGAGGGGACCTGGGATTACCGTTAACGTGATTACTAAAGGAAAGAGGAGATACAGAGAGCAGCTGAAAAACTTAATTCGTCCTGAGTTCTGTGCTGTTGTGACCACACTGTCACTGATATGTGAGCGAGGTGTACTCGTGGTATTGATGTGACTTTTGTTGTCTAAGGAGTCTCAATCCAGGAGGATACAGATGCTGACATCTTGGTTAATGATGACTCTGGGGGAGATTTTCCCCTGTGAGCGTTACGTGTTCGTAAAAAAATTTCTAGCAAATTTTTCCTTGATTAACACAAAGCGAATCTTAGAATTTTGACCCCCAAACTGGAAGAAGCTAGAACAGAAGTAGTAGTAAAGATGAAAAGAGGGAGAATGAGTCCACCATGGGGAGGGAGAAGTTTAGCTAATAGCACTGAAGAGGTTGCCGCAGTCTCAGTATGAGGTAGGGCTCTGAGACAGGGCTGCTATAGCTATCAGTCAGTCACAGAAAAAGGGACCTGCCTGCGTCTTGGCTTCTATATCCATCATGTAGATTTGTAAATAAAGCAGTTTGAAGAAGTTCTTTGTGCTAGTTTATTTTCACTTAGTCCTTACAGTGTGTATCTTGGCTATTTTCCCAAAGCTGCAAAGTCACTAGACTTCATTAAAGTTCACTTGAACTTCCATCATCGCTTAATGTAAAGGTTATATACCTGCCCTTGAAATATTCTCACACACAGAGCCAACAAACCATGGCAGAGGATTGTCTTGCAGTCTTTGGAGAAATGTTTGCTGATTCTTTAGTTACCCGTGTTCACCACAATGGAGAACCATTACCTTGAAAACAGGAAGTCAGAGAAAGGCTTAATGAGGAAAGAGAGCATCATACAATTGAGGAAGAACTTTTTAAACCAAGTACTTTAAAAACCACTGGTAGTTCTAGCCAAGGTAAAACGAAATGTTCCCCCATACCTGGTGTGTCTTTCTTCCAGAACAGCTCCCATGACTTTTATAGACTGCGACTTGAAGACAGTATTAATATCGCAGTTATTAATCTAGCACCTAAATGTGCATGAGGTCCTACTGTTGCAAGAATGTGCCTGCAGGATGAGATGTCCTGAGATGCTGATAGGCATAAACAGCAGAGACAATCATGAGCTCATTACTGCTAAAATACTTGTAGAAGAGACAGGTTCTCAAGAATTTCATGATGGGGTGAAAAAAATTCTTTCGTTGAACGACAACTGCCATTTCAAATGAAAATTTATGGAAGAGAGCAGGAAAATAGAATGAGGAAAAACGTAGATCTCAAAGGGACGTTTGGTTGTGTGGCAAGGAGTGCGGTAGATCGCAGGAAGCAACTAAAATCAGTTATATAGACAGCATGAGGCGACCTTGAAGAATTTGTTAGAGAAGAAACATGAAATGTGTCTAGGCAAGAACCTAGTCAAAACCTCTGCAGAGATTTCCACTAATTTGGATAGCAACTGTCAGGAATAGGGGAAAATAAACAAGGAATAAAAAAAGATAGCAGCAGCAATCAAGTTAATGTATAATAGGAATGGAGCCTATAGACATGTGAAAAGTTAGAAAAAGTAAAAACTGCGTTGCTGACGTGGCGAAGGAAAAAGCTTTGGTGAGCCCTGTGGGATATGGGTTAATTAAAAAGCAAAGGGCAAACAATGCAAGATGGCGATGTTCTCGTCAGAGAAGAGGCGGTATTCAGAGGGAGTGGCTAGACAGCAGCAGTAACTAGATTTGAAAATAGTTTGCTGAGAGACATGTTTTTTAAGGACAAATTAGATAAGGACAGGCTAGATAAGCATCATTAAAGGACAGTTTAGGTACTGGTGATTGTGCTACTGGCTAAGAAGATGGAGTAGAAGACCTCCGGTAACTCTGTTTCTTCTTTGATAAAAGGATAATTTTAGTTCTGAATATGGTTGACTGGTAGTGGAATACATTGTAGAGAAGCAGGGAAACAATCCTGTAGAGCTTCTTACATAAGGAGAGGATGATTCAGCCCAAGAACTTCAAAGTGTTTTGGAATTCCAGAGATGCTGTAAGAAGGCTTCTCCATTTGCTTTCCGGTCTTCTTGCCTCGCGTTTCTGTTCCTGCACTAATGGATAAGTGTTTGAAAATACAGTCAAGATAGAAGATAATAGTTCTCAACTTCATATGACACATATTCCGTTATTTACAAAACATTGTGGTTTTTTTTAAAAAGAGAACCCTGTGTGAGAGAGCAAGGGAAGATGTTCTGCCAAACTCTCCTCTAAAATTTCTTTTTCCAGGACCAAGGTTCCATTACCTGTGAACTGTAATTTCACAGAGAGGGTAATCATGAAACCAACATGACCCACCATAGTAATCTTGCCTGCTTTGAAAACAATACAACATTGTACTGGAACAATTCACAGTGTTCAAAATGCATGATATTTTAGCATCAGCTGGTAACTGAAAGCATGCTTTATCAAATTTCATTTTTCAGCCCTAAATTGAATTCTTAGACTAGAGAAGTTCAAACTTCCAACTGAAGGCCAGCAAAGTGAGAGGAGCAAGACAGAGGTTGGGTTTGTCACCAACACATCTCTGATACATACATCATGGTTGCTACCAAGTAAAACCCACATACAGAGTCTATTTTGTTCTTTGCCTTTACCTGTAAGTGTTTCTTTGTGATATATCTGGTGGTTTGCACGGTTCTCCATGGATTATTGACAACTGTAGACGTGAAGCCGGTTTAGCGTAGCTGCTCGTCATTTTCCAGACTAGACCAGAAGTTCCTCAGCTGTTGACAGGCAGTTGTCTCTCACTCCCAGAGAAGTAATAATAATTTCAAAACCATCAGACATTGTAACTATCAGTGACCATTATGGCTGCTGCTAATATTGGTGGCAGAGAGGATTATGTCAGACCTGAAAACTTATCAGTTTCCTCACCGTCACATCACAGGCTTCCCTACAGTGGCATCAGCAGTAATATCAGTAGCAGCTGGCTGTGATTTTCCTCCCTTGCCGCGGCTGCCGGAGCTGACCCCACCCGAGGGACGACAGAGCAGCTCGTCATGTGAATGAGTTTGTAGGCGGTAATGTGAAATGGCAACTGAGAGAAAGAGGGGTTTTCCTTGGAGAATCTTTTCAGTCAGACTGAAAGTTCAGCTAATTGGGATTTAAAGTTCAAACCTCCGTGACTGTTTCCTGCCTGATGAAACCTGCAGTCATTTTTGGAGTCTGTGCCTACAATTAGGAACATAATTGAACTCTTTTTTGTACGCGTTGGCTTTGGGACTTTCCAGTTCCTCTGCATGACAACACTGGCTGCATTATATAATTCAGCAATCTTATTTCGGTACGATAACCTTCAACCCTCACATTGTGAAACAGGAAAAAAAAAAGAAGACAGAAAGGAGTTGAAGAATAATCTACAATTTTAGCATTTACTAACATGGAAGCTGAAGCAACCATGCCAATTCAAAGTAAAAATCACAGAGAAGATCTGAATTTTACTTACATTTGCACTTTGAAAAATATATTGCTTCACTTTTTCCTTTCCTTCTATTGATGACTGAGCTAGGCTCAGTAGCTGGAAGCTCTAAGAGACTGTGTTGTGTCTTTGGGAAAAAAAAAAAAAAAAATCAGACACGCAGCAGCTGTGGTAAAACTTCTGTCTCTGTTTCTGCTAATGACACTGTTCCAAAAGCAATGCGAGATGGTTATAAAAGAGGTTGCCAGGGTACAGGCTGACAGCTGCCTAGGAGAAGGGCATTAGCCAGTGATCATCAACTACACAGTTAATGTCTGTTTTAATAAATGCCTGCTTTTGCAAATAAGAAGCTGTCCTGGACAGAACATATGATGGCAAAAAAATCTTCTGTGACATAGCTTTTATGGATTATACATGGCTCACAGTAGCAGTACGTTAGTAAAGCAGGTTCTCAGAAGTGTGTTTCCCTAGGAGGCTTTTTTATTGTTATTTTTGTTAGTGGATAGGTGTCTGTAAAGAAGGAGGGTGTGGTATGTGTGGGTGGATGTAATGGATAGTTTCTTGCAGTGTTCCCATACAGAAGTGAAATGTTAACTGGAGCTTGGTGTAGGGTCTCTGGCCACCCAGCACCCTGTGGGCAGATGTGAGTGAGCTCTGTCCAGGCAGCAGCCAAGCTGCTCTCCAAATCGGGGTCTAAAAGTCAGGCACCAACCCTAAGTTGGCAGCCTCTCTGAGAGAACAGGTCTTGCTGCCAGGGAGGCTTATCAGCAAGGGGCTGGCATCACGCTTACCAGAGCAGCACGACTGCAGCTGTTTTCAGAGAGCAGGCGGAGCCCACATGCCCACTCAAAACAGACTAAGCGAGCTGGCAGCTGCTCTTTCTACAGCATGTAAAAGCAGTAGTTCAACAGTGCCATAGGGGTGCTTGTGATGGTAGCGATTAGTCGTTTACCTACTCCTTGCCATCGAGCCGATGCATGTCTTGTAGATGAGATGGAGTATCTCTACTGCAGAATGAGGAGACTGGGGCAGGGATACCGTACGGCACTGCTGGGAACAGCCAGGTCTTCCCAACTGCATCACGGTGCTCTGGGCGAAGCTTCTGCACAAGGAGTATAGAATAGTTACCTGGACAGGTTCAAGGGAAAGTCATATTTGCGGATTATAAAGAAACATGATTCATTAACGATGAAGACACTGAGAGTGAGGCCTGAACTCACCTTAATGTTTTGCTTTCGCTTGCTTCCCTGTTCTTCCTCCTCCTGCTTGTTTAGGTGTCCTCCTTTAATTTACACGTCCTTCCCCTTTTCCGCCATTCAGTCAGGCATTCAGTAGGACAAAAACTTCTTTTGCTGATGAGTCTTAGCATTTATGAATATAGGGTTTTGTTCTCTGTTCCTATATATTGCTTATGCATAATTTCGACATATAGGAACATTTAGAACATGGAAGTGAAATAATATGTATTCTGTTCAAATCGATTTCTCCAGTAGCAGTGCTATAAAAATCAGATAAAACTTTTCCCTGTTGCTCTGACAGATTTATCCTGTCTGCTTGTGTGTGTGCTATCTATGCACAGACTGAAGGCTGGCAGCTATTTTCAGTTCAATAGCACTTGGTTCCTGTTAGTGAATGCAAAGTATAGGTTTCTTAAAAAGTTCTTAATCAAGTCTTATCTTTTTATGATTAGGGATGTTTGAAGCTGTTTGGCAAATGAGAACTGACTTAAATCTTTTGTCCTATTGTCAAACTTAACACCTCTTTAGGTCCAAGAACTTTAAAACTGATTTCATAATTAACTGAAGAATGATGTCTTAAATTCAGTAAAGTTTCTCTCCTATTTGAAGCAATACTTCCTAGTGATAACTATTAGCTATCTTCTTGAGATCTTGGAGGGTTTTGTACATAAAGCCTTGGTATTCTGGGAAAGCCAAGTGCCAAGAGACATAAAATGACCCAGCAAGTCAGAGGAAGAGCCAAGAATAGACGCACTGTCTTTAACCTGAAGGTGGGCCACCTGGTCATGGTGCCAGAAGTCCATGAGGCCAGAACGTTAGAAGTCCAGAGATGTTTGAGTGTCACTGTGCAGCAACTATATGTATCCAGATGGTACCTGTTTCTCGCACTTGTTTACTGTTTTCCCTACTAATCCATCTCCATCTCTCTGGGACATCTGGCTGAAGCAGTCCAATAAATCTGATAAACCTTTGTCGACCTGTGTCTGTGATAGAAGGTTATATCCATTTGATCCAGTAAAACTTCTGCTCATCGTTCTCAGGCAAAATGAAATGTAGAGACCAGGTTCTTCTTCCAAGAGACAGGCCTCAGAGAAGACTCAAATGACAAGAAAATTATTTATATTTTTTATGATTTGATTTCAGCCTACTGACCTGGCAAGTCTGACACTGTCATTGTGTTGAACATCAGGCTAACAGGGCGGGAGCATCCAGTGACTTCAGAAGATTGGTATTAACAAAATACCACTCTTACCTTGCACTAGCAAGAGTCACTTTGCCTTCTTGGGAGGAGCAATAACTCTTCTAGCACAGAAAATAAAAGTACTTTTCTTGAAATCTCATATTGAGCTCTAAACTCTTAAACTCCTCTTTTCCAGAATGTAACAAAATTATTTTATAACCTAAAGAGAATAGGTACTTGGTGTTTCCAGTTCATCACTGAATGGGCACAGCTAAGGTTTTAGACAGGCAGCTATCCAATTCACAGTTTTTGTATGAAAAGCAGCAACAGGCAGATGCTGTGAGCATGTGCGCCGCCTTCCCGTGCTGACTGCCTAGAGAGAAGTTTCTTTCCTGCTTTTGTGGCTTGCCTCAGTAAACCCTGGGTCCATTTGCTCACTGTTGCGGTGTAAAATGTTGCAGAGCTCTTCTCAGAGTGCGTATGATGATTTTTGCGTCTCCTGACATTTCTATTAGATCAGTCCTATTCATTCTTTTTCTTATGGCTGTATTTCCTGTCTGCTTCTTGGGTGGGAAAAGATCGCAGTAGTTTTGCTTTATTTTCTCGACATCTCCTTGACCTGCCAAGTCTCACACATTATCTAGTAGTGATATAGTTTGTGTTCACACTGAACAGCGCACAGCATTAACTGGTTTTTAAAACAGCGAAGCAGGGGCAACCTTAGAATATCATGGAAGGGTAAGACCAGCACAGTCACTCCTATTTTTCAAAGCATCTCTAGGCATAAGTGCAAGACAGCGTTTTCTGTCTCTGGGGGTTCATGTGGATAGACAAAAGCCCAATTGTCCAGTTTTCCAAGAGGAGGCCTATCCTATGACTTGGAGATTATTAAAACCAATGACTGAATCAAAATTTGTTTTCTGTTAATGTTTTACTGAGAGTCTATGTTTATCCATGTAGTTCATATAACAAGAAGTTTGTGTTTCTTTCTGGAACTGGAGATCTTTTTTCTTCTCCTTTTATATTTCCTAAGAACTCGTGTTATTTATATACATGCCAGTGAGGGCCAGCCCTACCGTAACTTAGTGTAGAGTACGCAATATATTACATACAGAGCAATGCAAGACTGGTAAAATGTTGCAATGGAGCTCTTAAAGATCAGTGGAATTTCTACCCAAACTTTAGCATTTGCAAATGAGTGATTTCTTTAATTAATTTCCTTTTCTAACTGAAGGAGGAAAAGTAAAAAAACCTTTCTCTACCTGACTAGATTACCCTTCAAAATTTTCTTCAATTGCTTCTGTGTTATCACAATCTCATTAAAAAAATGTAGCATAGCCACAGCATTGAAATTCTTGGGCCCAGCAAGGATTATATCCATGAATAACCTACAAGAATGGTTATTCCTAACATCTACTTGATGATAAACATCCACATCTTCAAAGCTCAAGGTGAGCATAGTAATAAAATGCAGTGCTATCTCCTCAATATATCCTACAGCACCTTAAACATTTGAACGTTTCGACATCAACATGTGTCTGAGATGTATTCCTTCCACTTCTCATCTGCTGGATTCTTCCGAGTACCAAAGAAGAAGAACTTGAATTCTTCTTGAAAGAGATTTGCTGTATCACTTCAGAAACAGGTGGCGTCCCTGATGAAATTTTGTGCCGTATAGTGTTGCTTTTTCTTGCGTTACATGGAGTTCACATAAATATTACAACATTTGGTCTAGAGGGAGTTACTGTCTTACCTGGTGTGTTTCATCAACACGTTCAGCACAGCTGGCATCAGGCTGAATGAGTTCAAATTACCATAGAACTTAAAATTTCAAGTATAGATATAGTGTTATTTAACAGAGTAAAGATGATCCCAGCTAGTGAGAAAGAAGTGAACTGACAAATATGCTGTTAGCAGACAATAATAACTAGGGGGTTTTGTAGCCCTTTGGAAGTCAGTGATTTTATCCCCAGATTAAACAGAGAGAAAGCAAATTCAGTCACTCAGCAATGTAGATGTAAATAGAACATTTTCTCCTAAGTCCCAGCCTGATGTTCCACCAACAAGATTAGTGCCTCTTTTGCTTGAATTTCCAAAAGCAGCTATTGTTTCACTTACAGGACTATTTCAGCTGAAATAGGCATTATTATTATTCATAAGAAAAAAACCCTTGTGCAAACTTTCTTCTACTGGTGCAGAAGTCAACAGGAGAACAGAGGAC
Organism: Cariama cristata; assembly: GCF_000690535.1. Classification (NCBI taxonomy): domain Eukaryota; kingdom Metazoa; phylum Chordata; class Aves; order Cariamiformes; family Cariamidae; genus Cariama; species Cariama cristata. Next base: position 23,966 of record NW_009611810.1, read on the forward strand.
TGGAGCATTCTCTGGAAAGCTGTTATCTTAAAAACAGGAAACTCTTCAGTTACTAACTGTTTGGTAATCCATCACTGAGCCTGGCTATGCAATCCTTACTTCAGCTGGACTATCGATGTGAGAAAATACTCTTTATGAGTAAGAGCTAAGTATTTTCCTAGCTTTTGAAACACCCTTACAACCCATTGTTTGCAGACCTACACTGAATTTGTTAACAGTGTCAGTCAAATACTTTACCTGACTTTATTACTCATACTCATAGTGCTCTGGTCATGCCACTTTCTCAACACCAGTCACAATCATATTACTGTTGGCTCACAGCAGTTGCAAGGCAACATATTAACACCTTTTTTTCCACCCCCGACATGATACAAATATATTCACAGTGATAGTCATAGCAACATGTTCAAGTCCTAATGTAAGTCTGTCTTCTGCTTTTTAACTTACTGGTTTGGTATCTTGAATTGATTGCTATATTGGGAGATATCCCAGTATCTCCCATCCTTCCAGAGCAAATAGTTTTAGGAGTCAGCTGAATTAGCAGTGTTTCAAGTATCAATATAGTAAGGTGTGTCCAAGACAGGCTTTCAGATTGTTCAAGAAAGACAAATGGGATCTGTACACAATGACTGGTAGCAGATAGTTTGGAGAAGTGGTTCCATGCTGTGTCAGCTACTTCTGCTGTTCCTAAGAGAGATCTCTGCTTTGTTTAAAGAACTTGCCACTTTAATTTTTTGCAAGTATGTGATGAGATCTTCTCACTTCTGATTTCAGAATCCTTTACTGGCTTGCTTTCCATGTCAGCTCTGATACAAGTTTACTGGTCTCAATCCATCTTTTGTACTGTGTATAGCTCGCTGTTAATACTCATTGTCACGTGGTAGTAATGGGTCACACAGGATCAGGTTTTTGCTTTGTCTAGTGTACTTGACAAACAACTCAATGAATTTTGCTTCAAGAGTGTGAATGAGTGACTTCCTTGGGGGAAAAAAAACTTGTGTTGCTTTATTAATAATAAATTGCTATCTATCTAGGATTTTTCTGTTTATTAAGATGGCTTATTCCTGAAGTGCTGTTTGAATTGACTCTTGCTCAGAGTGAATCTGGCTTCATGATGCTTTCCAGTGTCATGAAACTCACAGTACCTGAATTGAGGTCTGTCACTGTATCGTTTGCCATTCGAACACTGATACAATTCTGGATCTGTTCATAAAATCCAGCTAAGTCTCATTAAGATAGAATATTACTAGAATCAACGAGCATCACAGCAAAATCACTGGCTTTACAATAATTTCAGCACTTTTGGGAGACAATGATGCTGCACTATTTGAGGATGATTACATGCAAATAGTACTGCATTGGTCTTACAGATCTCCACTGCCTAAATACATGTAGGATTTAATAATAATATACATTAAACACAAGGCATATAATTATTCTCACTACATTTGTGATAGCAACAGCATTGTGTACATACTAATGTTAATTGCAAACTCCAGTTATTAAATATACCTTTTTACTAAACCAATTATAAAAGATTCAACTGAGCATCTAGCTTGGGATACAAATGACCTGCATGCATCTTAGGAAAGTTTCTTGTGAGTCAGTATTTTCAGTATAAACCTCTAGATTCTTGAAACTGTAGTATATGGATGGATAGAGTGACAGAGTCCAGAAAATGGAAATGTTTTGCCACTAAAAATTCCAGTAGAAGTTGCCGGCTGACCTAGGCATTCTGGTTACAGGCTATGGGATCCCTGCCCTTCTGTTGTTAGGGAAAAAACAGAGAGAGTAGTGGATGTGACAGTGTGTTCTTTCATCGTCAGAAGCTTGCACTGATTTAAGGTAGTGTAAGACCTTTCCCATTGATTTCTATAGATTTTAGATGAGATTTGAGATTAAGTAGATTGTGTCAATCATTACATGGATTTTACAAAGTGATCGTTTCCAAAGGTAGCTTTTTGCTTGAACCATACTTGCTTCAGATCCCAAACCAAGTCTTTCTGCCAATGAAAATCTTAAGTTTGGCGTTTTTTTTACTCTTAGTCTGTCCTAATATTTCCAGAGTAAAAGTTCAAGGTCTTACAGCAAGTCAAAATGAAATGTGCATTTCATGAGTTTTATTTTTTTCAATAGTGTGTAGCAGGCTTCCCAATGCTCCTAAGAGCACCATGGTTGCCATCCCTCTATTGAAAATGTACTTAGCTGAGTACTTCTTGGGGTTTTATGGAGAGGAACACATTGAGATCAACCCACTCTCCGTCTCTGAACCTGCAATAACTTGTACATGCAGCTGGGTATGCAACTTTCATTACTGCCTGTGAATTAAGCTCTTCGGACTTCTTCCATGATCTGTTCTTCAGAGAACGCTTTCTTCCAAGATTGTTTCTTTACTTTCTCTTTTATATTCAGTATTTCTGGTCTCTTCAAATCACACCATTTGTAAGGTCTTATGGGTAACAATGACCACACTGCACTGCTTGCAGAAGTTACTCAAAATCCCGCTGTCGAAGGAAAGCAGGGTTTCAGTGTAACATCACAAACCAAGTCAGCTGCTTTTTGCTAACCATGGATTCTAACAAGTAACTTTCCTCAGTTTTTGGTTTTGATTTGTTTATCATTCATCCAATAATTTGTTAGGACTTAGAACTCTTCCATAGTCTGGAGACCTTCAGAATGCAGATGACACTATACCTTATTCTACTTTTTTTGTGAAAATCACAAATATTCAAGTAGTGTTTTATCCCTGTTTAAAACTGCAAAGTTAAATACAAAGGTTACAGCTATATTCCTAATCTGAGAAATCTGAATTTAGTATCAATCGTTAAATCATGCATTACGTTGAAGGTTTCAGTTCTCCGGTTTGATTTTTTGCAGGCCAAATTCAACGGATTATTGGACAATATTTTAATCAACAACTATGATCTCTGATTTAAGTGTTTAGTATTGTGCTACTTTGTACTGTTCTGCAAGGTACCTCCTTGTAAATTTGTATAAGCAACTTCTACAAAAAGTTTGGGTTTTGTCTTAGCTTTCCAGTACATTTGAAAAAAAAAATGGAACGGGGTTGTGAAAGAAACTGGGAACGAGTTCATCTGCATTGTGGGGAAGCTGAGTTTGGAATGAGTACTGATATGTCTCCTGTTTGGGCTCTCCTCTCCTGCCAGTATTTGTTACTAGGAAGTCTGCATGGGTCATTTGTCCTTTGACATGTCTTACATTGTGAGGCATATTCTAAGCAGATGCCTTCTTTTTAGTATGTCTGCCAGACTAATGTTATCTTTGTTTTAACTGGCTGGCTTTCAGAGTTTTTAAAAAGATTCTTGGGGTTCCTTTCTCCATTGTTTCCTTGCGAAGTGGCCTTGTTAAATTCAATAGATGTTCTACTTCTTATTCAATGTCTTTTTTTCTCTTTTTCAGTTTTCATCACTGCTTACTTCTCCGTAATAAACTTACTGTACAAATGATTTTAAAATGTTGAGAATACTTTTAGAAGTTTTCCTGTGTAACTCCAAGGAGCAGAGGAAATATGAAAAGCATGTTTTTTTAGTTTAGAAATTGTTTACCAAAAAATTTTAAAAAAATTTCAATATTATTTGAAAAATAGTTTCAAATCACACCTGGTATTATTATTGAGTAGCATATTGCAAATAATTAAAATTCTAAATCTGTCAGTTATTTGGACTTGTTAATCATAGATCTGATTTTGTATTAATTTCTTAACTAAGTAACCACAGAACTTAAATCAGATTTCCTGTGACTTGTCAAAACTTAGACAGAGGCTGAATGTAAAAGCCGTAATAGAAGAATAAAATGACAATATAGTAGTTCATTGCTCTTACAGCATTCTTTATCAGTAAATCTCAAATTGCTTTATTAAGGAGGTTAGTTGCAAACTGAGGTAAAGAGAGATGAATTGGCTTATCCAGGTTATATCAGCGGGTAAATGACGGAGCAGGGAACAGGCATGAGCTCCAGGCTGGGGATCTATCTGCTGAGCAGCACTGTGTCTCACCTGTTTTTATCTCAAATGACTAATCAAATTTGATTTCAGTCAAACAATGAAAATCAGACTCTGACTATTACTCACCAGCTATATTTCCTGTGTGTTTCTTCACCTGGATTGCATGGAACATATCCCAACTGATTCGCTTCACAGTCCCTGTTACTCAGCCTTTGGGGTTAGACTACTCATTGCACAGCCTGAAGCTTTTCTAGTATTGACAATGATGATTATGTTTTCGTCATCTCGAGGGGAGTATATCTGATAACTGTCTAATTCCAGGACTGTGATTTCACTGCCTGCAGTTTTTCCAGTGAGGCGCTGCACAGCTGTGCCATGTTCTAGTGGAGTCTGAAAACTTTCAACTTGCTATTGGGTGAAACTATTACAAAAAGAATAATATTGATGTCAGCAGCAAGGAAGTTTATCGTAAGTGATGACACTGTATAGGCTTACTCAGGATGTTTACCAGAGCAACAGTTGCCAAGCAGATAAAGCATGTTTGGAAGATGCATTAGCAGACTTTTTTCTTCCCGCAGCAACTGCTGAGGAATGAAACGTATTTCTTGTACTTACTTGCATTTTGAGTAACTCTATGAATGCTTGATTCATTAATAGTGCCAGTCCACTCCCACTTCTTTAAATTAGTAGCCAGGAAAGCTATCAGATTAAGAGACTGAAGATTTTTGCCCATTGGTAAACAGATACCGAGACAATGACTTTGGTGGCCAGTAGGCAGATTTGTTAAGAACAATTTAGAAGAAACTCAACAGCTTGAGCTTTGTCCCGCATCCCGTTTCCAGTGTGCACCGACTGAAGTAACAGAAATGTAAGGAATACTTACTAACATTTGGTGGAGAACTGAGATCCTCCTACTGTGGTGTATCCCTCTCTAGCTGCTGTCTATATCCCCAGCCACATCTCTGCTTTTCATTTCAGAGATCCACTTGAGCCAACTTGGATCACAGGGTTAGCATGGCTATGTCGTGACGTTTTATGTAGCTAACAGCACACAGGAGAGCGAGGAAGCTGCTATGTTATTTGCTTTTTCAGTCCAAATTACTAGGTATCCAAATATAACTGTGTAGTAGGAACAACTTTGGCACAACTTCAAAGAAAGGTCTGATATAATACCTTTGGATCTATGGAGAGACATCTTCACTTTCTTGTCACGACACCCAACTACGATGAATATGTTGTCTCTATTTATAGCAGGCAGTCCTTCTAACATGCAGGTAAATTCCTTTTAAAGTGTTTTCCTGGACTTTACTGTCTTTAAAAAGGCAAGCGTGCAGAGAATTATTTTTTTTCCCCTGAATATCAGCAATCTGTTAGGGATAGAACTACTCTTTTTTTCTCTCGCATGAAAATTTTCAAGACTTTGAATATTTTCCTATGTCAAACTGAAATGAAAATATGAAATTTAAAAAATTTCTACAGGTAAATTTTGGACTGGGTTCCTTAAACCATCTACTTGTATTGCAACCATGTAAACATTTAAACTTAACTTTCTTAAATTGTTTTATTTAATTTTGTGCAAACTAATTAATGAAGTTTCAAAATGAAAGGCAGTTTCAAACTGAAAAACAACACCCTTGTTGTGCTTTATTTAAGTATCCACAAGGAGCACTTTGAAAACCAAAACTATGGTTTGTTCCCACTAGGTCTGGAAAAGTATTTCCTATAAATCATTTTAGGTTTCACAACTTGGCAATACCCCAAGGAAAGTATTTCATCTGACAACTCCCAAGAATCTGTACAGACTTACTTTCACTGTCACTGTCTGGAGAAGCCTGGCTTATGGTGTAGGTGGCTTATTTCCAGGTTTGTTTCTCTACTTTCTATAGAGAATGGTGGCTAGCAGAGCAAGAATATCATAACTGGGAGAACAGAAAAACATCACCCCGCCACACTAAATGACTCTGCATGTTGCTTGATCCTTGGTGCCTTTTTGTTTTGATGGTAAAAGACTGCAGCCTCATAGTCACGTGCTTGCTTCACTCACGTGGATCCTACAGAATTGGACTTCTAAATTTTGATCAGTGTGTAGTCATCCCAGTTTAGAATCTGATTTTCCCAGCACAATTTTCCTTTCCCCATCAAGCCCTGAGAGATTCAGGTATAGGTGTGTTTTAATGATGTCGACACGTGTCTATTAGTGACTGCGGCTGGGATTAATGAATCATTTTACATAACCTAGCAAACAGCTATCCAGTGGTTTTCGTCACTACCGACCTGGGCTTTAGTCCAACTTCTGACATAAAGGTGGAAACCTCTGTATCCTATTACAGTTGTCTGGCCTGCGAATTACTTTAGTGAATGGTTTTACTAGTAGCCTCTAAAAAAACGGTGGAATACTCAGCAAATAATAATGCTATCCAGGCCCATGTATATCATAGTGTATTAAGTAATTACTGAATGATATTTTTGTACATTCAGGTTCTCCCAGATGTCAAAATGGTGATCATTGGACTATCTTAGTACATCTATTGACAAAATGTCTTGGATCCTGAAATGTTTTATGAATCCATCCCATATGAAATTTTGTTTTCAGAGGACATTTCCTCTAGTCAGGAGTAAAATACGTATTCTTAGTTAGCCATGAAGTAGTTTTCCTGAGAAACATTTGAAAAACCAAACATCAGCTGGAGATAGGTCTGAACTGAGAGCTGAGATCTGAACTGTCCAGGCCTCCTCAGATCTTAGGACTCATATGGCCCAATTTGTAGATTTGCCTGGAGAGGAACCGTAGTTACTAGGAGTCTCTTTTAAACAGATGTTAATCTGTTTCCAATGTGCTGCTTTTCTCTGTTTCATTAGTAGCATGCATTAAAGCAGGTGCTGATATACAAAATGTAGATATCGGCGCTAAGCTAATGGTTGTTCCTGTTCAGAAGTGTCAGTACAAGATTAAATAATCTGTGATTATAAGGAAACATTTACCTATGTATATCTGCCTAGAGCTTGAAAAAGTTCTTACAATAAATGTAAATACTGTATTCTATTAAAGCAAACAGAGAATGAAAACTATCTGCACTGTCAAACCCCTTGTCCTGTCTCTGTTTTCAGCCCCAATTTATCACATCCTGGTGGCCTATCAATCATCTTGAACCACAAACCGAAAAGGAAAATCCCCATGAGAACAGTATACTAACATTTCCTGGTTGCCATGCAATGCAGACTGTGGTTTTACCAAGAAGTCTGTTAACAACCCTGTGTCTAAGTATTCTTCTACCTGTTTTTGTTTAAGGGGGGGCAGGGTTTTTGCAAATCTGCCACTTCATTTGCTTTGATGTATCTGTGCAGTTGTTAAAGTAACTTTTTTTTTTAATATAAGACAGCATCCACCTTGAGAATGAAACCTCTAGATACTGTCTTGAAAACGAGGAAAAGCAGGGAGCAGTGCATGAAACATCCATACAGTGGATCAAAAGTCTTTATGGAAAATCGACTCCAATGGGAAGAGTTTGCATGAGTCAGTGTTACTCATTATGTGTAAGCATTGCAGAACCAGGGTGGAAATGGAGATTGCACCTGGTTTCTTACTGTGACAGCTTCTAACAAGCCTCTAGTATTAATAATCAGGATGTAACGCACACTTTCATGAAAGGACAATGCTGTTCAGTCTGCCTCAGCCAATTCTATCACATGAGTAGGCTCTAGCTAGCAAGTTGATGTGGAACTGGAGTTAGTGATTTAGGCCTGGCATAGGTATGTGAATTGCAATAGCAGAGAAGGGGTTGCATGCAGCTGCTTGAGACAGAGCACCAGAAATCTCAGGAAAGACAGGAAGAAATGGTCTGCGTGAAAGTTAATGTTCTCCATGCTCATAAAACTCAGCTCAGGCTTAGGGGCAATTCTATGGCTTTGGGTTGAGTCACCCAAGTCTCATGGTCTGGATGAGATTAATGATGATGAGAATTCAGGCACGTGTAGTACTTTTTGCCTTTTTTAAGAGCTATTATTAAACAATTTTGTCTTTCAGCTGTAGCAAATCACGTGAATGTCAGGGAAAGATCATGACCTGTCATCCCCCAAAGCCTGCCAGCTATAAGAGGGGGCAGAAGGGAAGTTTTGGGTGCTGTTTATGATTCCACCGTGAGTCCACTCTGAATCAACTCCTTCGAAAGTTCAGAAGGGTTGAAAGGATCAGTAATAGTTTGGCACACAGTATTTTTTTTGCACTGCATTGTCTCTTGAAACGAAGAAAAAAATCCATCTTTTGCATACCTGTGTTAAAGCCTGCTTTAAAGTAGCAACAGCATGAAATTAATTGATTTGACCTTCCTGCACTATGGCAAGTGACGGTTAGATTTGGCAATGATGTTTGTTCCTTAACTCAAATTTAATCTATAAACCTCAGCGTGGAAAAAAGAATTTAAGGTGTTAATTTAGTTTAGACCCCATCTTTTATTTTTTATAAGTTCTGTATTGATATGACTAGAAATATTTTCATTAATTCAATTAAGGGCCTCCATTGTCTGGACATTAAAATATGAGACCATAAAGTAAAAACGCTGGGTTCTCTGACAGCTCTGGGCAGTATGCTCTGCATCTGTATTTTGCCATTTTTAAAATGTGGTAATTACTGTCTTCACAGAGGAGATGCCGGATTTATGCAATTTCCTTAGACTGTGAAATGTCATGTGAGTTTTAGGTACTGCTGTAGTTGTTTTTCCACACTTACTGCTACTGTTTCACGAACAGTGTCTATATTACAGCAATGTTCCAAACATTTTTAATAGTAGGTGTAGAAGATATCATCAAAATAAAAACAAAACACGCTGTCACAATATTATTTTAGGGCAAAGTGTCAACTAATTGGATGGCCTCAAAACCAGCTTGGTTTCCTGGACACCCACATGATCTCCCACGCTCCACGAGTGAGGCTTCCTGGGAGCTTAGGCCCTTCCGTGTGGACGTGCAGTGCCGTTGGTCAACACATGTGCAATAAGCCTGACACTTCCCAGAAGTGTCCTGGTGTACAGTATGTCTGCTGTAGAGCCAGGCTGAGCATTTCCATGGAAACTGTAGCTTAACTGTAACCCACAAGTCGTTCCATTAAGCCTATTTGTGTAAATAAGCCTATTTATTTTCCACAGTTGGAGTTTAAGGAATTGGCTGCCTAGTAAGTGGGATTCTGACTATAACTGGATCTCTGAGTGGTAATGGAGCACATATTGTAGTGTTCTAAAACCATGAATGGGCTGAGGTTTGATGGCAACTGAATCACATTCACTCTAAACAACAGTGAACTTAATATTTCAGTGAATCTGGGATGAGCTGTAAGATTCAAACACAACCCAAAGCAAGTGGATGTGGTATCTGCTTTCATAGCAGAAGTTCTTCAGAAATTAACCTAAAGTTATTGGAAGAGATGTTGATGTTCCAAACAAATTTAGTTCCAAAATCACTGAGGTTGTTACTTTTAAGTAATTGAATAGATCTTTGTGATCTGATCCTCAAATTTAATATTAAGTTTTGGGCTTCACAGAGTATGTTTAATTATTAACAAATTTAGGGCTGCCTTGTTCTGCAGGGAAGAGAGAATCAAGAGGGGAAAACTAAAGAGAAGCCTTTTTCCTATCTAGGTCATTTATGTTTAATACAGCTACTGACCGGACAACTTCCAGAGTAATGTCAGGCTTTGAATATGGAACATTCAGAGCTAAAGTAGAAGTCATTCACATGGCAGCTGTGAGAGCAGTTTTGTCCCATAGCAGTAGTCATGTACCACATCCTTCTGTGCAGAGTAGCTATTTGTTGAGTTGTCATAAGAAAACTTCTATTGGGATCTGCAACCTGAATGTCTGTTGACTATGTTTGTGTCAATGTGTACATGTGGCGATGGCTTTTGAGCGTGGGGTACTGTTCAGTGAGGGCTATGGCCGCAGAAATTCTCTAGTCCATCAGCTATCCCCAGGACCAGTGCTGTGCACATCGGCATCTGGCACTTGTAGAAGCACCATGACTGTTTCAGAATCATGAGTGGGAACTTGCTGAGACTGTCATTCTGTGTTAATCCACTAGCTTCTCCTCAGCCCTGTTGCTAGACATTAAGTCCTTCAGGAAAGAAAAATGCATTTGTTAGTGTCCTTTTCCACACAGGTTCCTCATTCTTGCCTTCTAAACCTCTCAAGACATGGCCGTGGTCAGAGAACTTTTCATAGAACTACTTTTCCCTGGAAGAAAACAGCTGTGTCAAAATAAAGGCATTTTGAGAAAACACGTTAGTCTTACATGAATTTTACAAAACTAAAAATTATGTCCTCTTGGTATTTTTTTATAACATATGATAATAAAAATATTAAGAACTGTAATCATCAAGACTGTTAAACAGCTATGCAATGTATATCAATTTTGTCTATGTTAAATGTTTTTGTCAGCCTAAATAATTGGGGAGAGCAGGTGGGAGAAGAGATATTTTTTACATTCTTTTTGTGGAAAGGCAATCCAAGTAACCATAATGATTAATTTTGTTACCTATGGTAAAAGTATTTAAGATTGGATGCACAGCTTTTGAGCTCCTTTGACCAAGCAGTCATCAATACTATGCTGTCAATAATGGTTGTCTTCTCATACACCATACAGTCTGGATCTAATCTGGTATTTTATCTCCTTGATTGTTTCCTTTTACCTGTGGAAAGGAACATTCCTTGCAGTTTATACTGAGTAGATACACTGTAGGTAGAATAACTTCCATTTACCAATGAACAAAAGGAAGAGTACACCCCTTGATTGCTATCATTTGCTTTCACATCTATGCTGTAGAAGAAAATAGACTGTCAAGCAAAAATGACATTAGGAAAGTCACTTGTTACTCACATAGAATGTGTCAATGCAAATGTGCGTGAATTGCATTTCGGGTCTTTTCCTAGGAAAACAGTTATTATGTGGCATCTTTTACTTCAAATAGATGGTACGGAGACCTCCTTTTAATATTTGGAGAAGGCTGGTCTATTTTCCCTTTCTTGAACGTGGAACTCCCATTAAAATTAAGATAAAAATGAATCATGCTCCTCTCTTCTATGGGAATAACAGGCTACTCCAATTAAGTGTGCTTTGCAGTTGTCATTCTAGTCTGGAGTTGCAACCACTTTTTTCTCTTGAGGGAAAGGCGGGGCAGGAGCAGAGTTAATTCACATTGCTTTGAAGCATCCTGGTCTTTCTCCGTTTTCTCCATGCACATGACTATTCTTCTTATAATTAACTCCTTCTTAGCTGTTCCTGTTAAAAAAAGATGATAAAAAAATGTTTATTTTTTCCTCTCATTTTACTCAGTCACAGACTGTCCTTGGATTACACCGGTTTCCCACTGTACCCATTGCACTGTGTAGGCAGTATCTTTCCACCTTAAAGATGAACGAGTCTCCTCAGAGCCTCTAGCCCTTATACCTTTCCTTCAGTGTCTGTAGTGAATTGTATGAGGCGCTCCCCTCCCGTAGGCTTTGCATGTACTGCTTGTTCAGGGTTCCCAGGCTGAAGGCCAGGAAACAAATTGCACAGCATGACTATGGCACCTAATTTATTTTTTTTCTCCTTCATCATTCTTATCCTCATGCTGCTTGCCATTGAAAATTACATCCATGTGCAAACCTTTACAGTATTATTAAATTAAAACCCATCTAAGACATCTGTTAACATTAAATAAGCTCACTGCAGTACATATTGAAACTCTGACATGAGTTGACAGTAAGATATTTGTGTGTAAGCGTGAAGTCAGCAAGTGGAAGCCTTTCAAAACGGAGGGAAATAATGTCAAGATGAATGAACAGGGAGCAAGATGTTCATTCATGTGAACTCTTATATGTCTGTTTGACACTTCTCTATCTGCCCCAGCAGGCTGAATAAGAAGAGTTTAAAGATTATCTTTCAGGAAGTATTTAACAGCATAATGTTGTTCTAGTTCAAAATATTTGTGCAGCTCAGTTAGTTTTTGTCTCAGGTAGATCACGCAACATCAAACCAAAGAGAGCTTTCTGCTTTTGTCTAGCTAATAATAGGAACGCGTTGCCTGAACTAGTTCTGAAACTGGGGGTTGATGTATATATTCATTTAAAAGGAATCGCTGTGAAGGGATCACAATGAGATAACTAAGGAACTTTGTGATCATAAAAGCTCTGATTATACACCATTTAATCTTTAAAAATTTTGTTTTCAAATACATTTGAATATTCAGTTAGTTTTGCAGTAATGTGGCTTCCAAGACTTTCACAATGTATTTACATCTTCTGCACAGTATTGTTAATAGTATGTTAAAAGTGCTAGATACCTCACAAAACCATGTTGTATTGCTATTTTTGGGAAGGCTGAAGATGTGACTTGTGTCTCAGCCCAAAGAAGGGAAGTACGAAGAAGGTGATTGAAAGTGCTAGTGCTCCTTCTGAATGAATTGGTAGCTGCTACTTGTTGCTGGTTTGCATTGAAAGCACTATACCTGAAAATAAATAATTTTCAGGTCTTCGGTGAAGCATTAAGTCCAACAATTTGTAATTCCTTTTTTTTTCTTTTCTTTTGATAACAGAATTCAATGTAAGTTGCAGATATGGAGGAGTTTTTCATGTTGAGAAAAACGGTCGCTACAGTCTTACACGATCTGAAGCAGTCGAACTCTGCAGAGCTCTCAATAGTACCTTGTCAACACTAGAGCAATTGAAGAAAGCTCATGAACTTGGATTTGAAACTTGCAGGTAAAGAAATTATTGAAAAAATCATGACAAATCCATCCATCTGTGCTATAGTGTAATAATTACAGTTGACTTCATATAGCTGTTAATTAGATGGCCCTATCAGTTCTCAAGTAAGTTATACTTTGTGATGAACAAAACATCTTTGTGCATGTGCATGTTTGCTCTGGGTCCGGCAATAAATAAGTCCTTGACTGCATATGCTTTTTACCAATAATCTTTAAAAAATCATAACATTTTACAGATAAAATCTAAAGATTGACAGTATAATAAACTACTTAAGAAGATGTTCAGATCATACTGTATCACTGACCAATTGGTAAGATAAGTATGTGAAAAGTATTTATGATTTTTAATGACCTGATGTAAGGTCGTGTGGGATTCACAGGGAGTGTTGCGAGTGACCTTGGACAATTCAACATAGCCTTGAAGGAAATAGTCTGAGAAAGCAAGTAATGAAGCAAGCGCAGAAAGGGAGCTGAAGATAAAAATGTTTTGAAGCACAGATGTGAGACTGAAACTAGCAGACGCGTGTCTCGATTAACAGCACCAATTAAAAGCTTAGCCGCGGTGCATGGACAGCAGGGGTTAACCAATCCATGGACAAACTAGAGCGCGTGGACAGCTAGTGAATCTATAGAAGCGCAAACTTGTAAACAATAAAGGTCTTTGGTTTTACCCGCGCCAGAGTCTGAGAATCAATCCCTACAAGGTCAAAGACTGAATATGGTATATACAGTATAGAGAACTCGGTCTTGTCAAGAAACAGTAAAAAGCAGCAAGTGGTACCATGAGGGATGAACTCTTGACATCCCAGTGAAAAAATGGCCACAGTATAAGTGCATTCTTATAATCTGTGAATGGAGAAGTTTCGGAAGACAGCCATAAAAATTATTAAAAAGCCTAAACCCAAGTGGTCAAGTGACTTGATTACCCTCTGTAATTAATGATGTACAGGGCAACAAATGCAGATAATACAGACTCTTCAGTTTAGCAAAAAATCACTAGACCAAAAGACTGGAAATTACAGAAAAATTTGGATTAGAAAAATTAAGTGAGCACTAATACAACAAAATATGTAAGGATAATAATTATTGGCAGAAACAACTTACAAGGGTTGTAGTAGATGCTTTGTCACACCGAAGTTTCATCAAGATGAAATGTTTTCCGCAAGGATGCCCTCTGTTCAAACAGTAATCGAGTAGGGACAGTCCTATGCTCTGTAAATACGTCACACTAGATGATCATATGATCTTGCTTTACAAAATACATAATATACTTCCAATGGAAGTCATCCTAAACATTCATATGCAGAAAAGAGATTGAACTCAGGAGCTGTAAATTTGAAGTTTGTGTGGTTTTTGTTATTTTGTGTTTTTTTAAATCAAATAACGTAGATTCATGTTGGTAAACTGTTATAGAGTTGAAATAAATTTCAGTAGATTTTCAACTTTATTACAATCTAAAGTAAACAGCAAATATGGAGAAATGGAATTTATCTTCTAACTGGCTGGAGTAGAAAAGTTCAGTGGACATTTCTCCAAAATTTTGAGATGTTCATTCTGTTACCACGAGAAATAATAGTGGCATCAATACTGCTTGCGACTACTTCCTGTGAATGATTTCATTTCAGTTTAGTCAGTAGTGCTTTACTTTTTTAATGCTTAATGCATGAATATTCTTTCTTACATTTCCCCACATTGCAAGACCATGAGAATTGAATAAAGGTCCTTCCAAAGTAATAGCATCCGTACAAAGTAATTTGTAATCATGGAAAGATACATGTGCGGTGCCTTGAAAACATTCTTACACATATAAATGTCATGCACTGCCATTGATGACAGCATATGCCGTGTTCATTTTCACAAGCATTGTGCCCTGCACAGTGGTGAAAGAGGTGGACACTAGTGCCAGGGAACAATGGACAGAAAATTCTTAGAAAATTCTTCCATAAGAGGTGGGAATGTTGTTTAAAATAGTACCACATAAAGACTAGAGACAATTCATGACTGCGAGGGAGAAGTCCTGCATAACACGGTAGGCACGTTCTTTCTCTAACATTAACATATGAACATCCTTAGCATTCTGAATTGTTCGGGACTACACAATATGTAGAGACTAAGGATCAAATCCTAACTAAATGGCTAGAGGTAGAGATTTCTAGTGCTAGCAGTTATGAGTATTCTGCAACGTGGAATGGCTTTTCTGAAGTTAAAATACAAAGATAATTGAAAGAAGGAGTAGAGGGAAATGTTTTTTGCAGTGGGGAGCTGTAGTTTTCCATTAATGTTACAATTCTCCCTAATTCACAGTTTAGCAGAGGACAGATTTGGACATGTAAGGCATGTAGACAGGATGTCTTCCTCCCTTCCTTCTGGCCAGCCCTCCCACCCTCTTACTTTCATTTGTTGATTCTGTGCTAGAAGTCCTTGGCTGTAAGGCTAGGCTTGTATCAAGCTTGAGTAGGGAAGAAAAAAGATGCATCAAAATACACATGGAATGGTGAGTGAATAAGATGACTCAACAGACCATAACACAAGAAGGTGATTAATGGATTATAAAGTGTCAACGTCGTAGGTTCAGTTGGAAGTGTCAGTAAAGCAGTTTATAATTCCACCTACAAGAGAGTTTCAGAATTGCAAGTACCTGCACATTAGACATGTAGCTGGAATGGGGCTCACAGATAAAAAACTGCAAAGCTATGAAATTTACTCCTCCCTGATAAATTGTACCTCTCAAGAAGTAAAACAAACCCAAACCAAACCCCAGTTCTCGTTACCATTCTATCACACCTCCCAACTAAATACATTAGAATTAATCAGGTGTTACAAGATTGCAAAATAGTAATAACACATTGTGCATTATGTAGCTCTGTTAGCCA
Organism: Cariama cristata; assembly: GCF_000690535.1. Taxonomy (NCBI): domain Eukaryota; kingdom Metazoa; phylum Chordata; class Aves; order Cariamiformes; family Cariamidae; genus Cariama; species Cariama cristata. Next base: position 39,537 of record NW_009611810.1, read on the forward strand.
CAGTCTTCACTGAAATATGTGAGCTCTGTGCACAATAGCCACATTGCTTGACTGAAAGACACTGTAAGAGTTTGTGGATGAATAAGTGTTGTATCTGAATATTTTACTCAGCTGTCAGCTTTTGCAGAAAGTGTTGAGTCTTACGATCATTCTCTAAATTTGCTCAGGTACTATAAATTGAACCCCCAACATTTCTGTGTGAAATGTCACTGAGCAGTAGATTATACTCAAAGCAATGAAAATGTGACTCCCTGAAGAAAAACGAAGCCAGTCTTTAGGGTCAGGTAATACAGCCTCACACAGAATAAAAAGTGCACTTGCCTCCCAGTCCCTCACTTTCACTGTCTTGCTCTGGAACCAATCATCCTAGCTGATAAGATGCTTGCTTAATTAAAATGGGTCTAGCTCTAGAAATCACATGCAAAATAGTGTTGAGTGGCTGGAGACTGACATAGCTACACATGAGAAAGGAACACCTTTCATATACAAAAAGTATGCATAAACACATGCACTTTTAAAAAATAATGTAAGATGGAAATAGTGGCTTCTTCATAACTTCTTCATGTTTGAAATATCTAGAACATTTATGCTATCTGCTGTGATATATAATATGGCGTATTTTCCTCTGTTCTTCACAGGTATGGTTTTGTAGTGGGGAATATTGTTATCCCACGGATCAATCCCTATCCTCTTTGTGCAGCAAATCATACTGGCATTTACAAACTTTCCACAAACACAACTGGTCGGTATGATGCATATTGTTATAATGCAACAGGTATGTATACGCTTTCATTATGTATTTCAGATATAGATTAACTATCAGTAACATACGTAATCTCCTATTTAAGGTAGTGGAATGAGGCCTTCTATATTAAATATCGTCTGGTTTTCAGCTGAGAAGAAAGAGATTTTGTCAGCCTCTAGAATTGTATCTGTAATGCCAGCAATGAATTTGACCCATTTTGTCATTGTTGTGCTTTGAACTAAACCATTGGGACTAACTTAGTAGCTACAGAATGGTTCATTATAACGGTTTAATGCAGTGAACCACTGCGGCAGTGAATCTAAAAGACATAACCGTTGTAGGCGATGGTGCTCGGCTCTTCTGTTCATGCACACATGAGCTTCTATAGCCAACAACAGTTATTTGTGTAAAGGGATGCTAGGAATGGCTCCCACCTGCAGCAGCTCCTCGGCCATCCCAGGCCCTTGGACGTGGCTGCTGCTCTCCTGTTTGCAGGTTCATCCAGTGGTTGCTCTCTGGCAAACCTCCATTCAGACCTCAGGCAGTTAGATAGTGACGAGAGTCAGAAGCAGACTGCTTTCTTCTAAGGTTTTGAACTTTTTGATAGTTGGAAATATTTTCTAAATTATTGGGAAAATGAGGATAATCTTGTGATAGTTGCTGAACACAGTATTTGAAGATAAAATCTGGACTAACTTCAAGTGTCTTGCATTTCAGTAGATTATTACATTCACAGTGGAAAAAGACCTTACAGAAAGCTGTATGCAAAATTCATTGATGATTTGCGTGGCGGTGACATTTTTTTATTTTGTTCTTGGTGGTCATATCATTAAAAATCACCTTTACATTGGCATAGTGTCAGGTGAGCTGCCATCCTCTGTCACCCACGGATGACTCTTCTCCTGCTAGTGTGATGTCCATCCCCACCAGGGCTTTGCAACTCCTCCCGAGTCTTATTCCCTTCCAGCACTATGAGCAGGTGGCTCACACACTGGCGTGTGGCACTGGAGCAAGCAGTGCCCCCCAGACCAGGGCACACTCTGCCTGGGCAGAGCCCTCCAGGGAGGGGATGGGATCTCTCGGGCTAAAAAGAATTAGAGCTGCCACTGCCGCCACGACAGCGGGACTGTCTGCATTGAACCTGGGTCATAAGGCTATTCTAACTGACATTGATTGCAACCATTTCCTGGAATGGTTTTGGAAATCGAGAATCTTGTCATTAGCTGACAAAACGATCTGGAAGTGCCCCACCTGGGAAGGAGCGAAAAGGGAACGTAGGTAGATCAGTGAATAATGTTTGATTTGGAAATTTGGTTTTGATTGTCCGGATCTGAAGTTGACATTTTGTGATTATGTACAGTTAATATGGATATACACATGACTTTTTTCTCAATTTTCTCAATATTTTCTATTTTCCTTCTTTTACAGAAACAAGGGACAAAGCGTGTGAGCCAATTGAAAGACCAGGTACTTCTTTCCTCAATCATCAGAGTGAAATAGATAGTGTATTGATTAGAAAGACCTGCCACTTGTTTCATCTTTAGGAACTGGTTATCTTTTTTTACATAAACAATTGCTAACATTAAAAATCAAGCCAAACATAAGAAAAAGAAGTCAAGAGATGTTCAACATCATTTGAAACAATTAGTCACTTCTCTTCCCCTAAATCCTATGGAGCTTGGTTTGTCATAAGGTGCTACCAAACATTTTTCATATAGGTATTTGTCATTTTTTAGCACCTCAGAGCTGCTAATATTTCTTTGACATATAGGACTTTGCTTAAGACAGTAACCTTTCTACATCTCATTTGAGCTGCTGGTTAGAAAAGCAGCTGGAAGTAGAAGAAAACTCTCATAATAACTTATTTGTCCCAATTATAAATTTCTTATTGACTTTATAGAGGCCAAGATTTTATGTTCGAAATCAAACTGATCAAAATATTTGATGCAGGGTGGGCCCTATATGTTTGACAAATACAGAGATACATTAGACGTAGTTTATGATCTAGACGGATTAAACAGGATGGAAAAAATGGATGAACTGATATTAATGCACAACGGTGTACTTTTTTGTTATAGGACTTAAAGTGTCTAGCATTACTGAAATATAGCTATGTAGCTCCTTGATATTATCAGCTGCTTAATTTCTTCTTTCCAGCAGTCATTGACAATGCAGATGGCTCACGTTATAATGCAGATGACACGCATCATAGCAGAGAGTCCTCAACCTCAGGTGTGGATGATGAAAATGTAGGTAGCGGATCAACACATGACACAACTGCCATGGATACCTCCATCAGGAGATCCAGCCCCTCATATTATGGAAGTGCTACTCCAGTCTCACAGCTGCCAGATCATTCTTCTGGAGGGGGTGAAAAAGAAATTCCTAGAAAAGATTCTGGTAAGGACAGTAGGTTACCACTATATCCCCTTTAAAATAACTGTGTGAAGGATTGAATTTTATTTAAAAGATATCATGAGGGAATGAGAAGCACTGCCTCTAATTTGTATCCTAGAGAAGTAAAAGGAGAATGTGTGTCTTTGAAAGAAAACAGAACCATTCTGAATTTTAAAGGAATTTTTTGATTGCACAGGGGTGCTAAATAGCCACACATCAGCATAGTTTCCCACATAAACCTTCCCAGGATGTTGAGAATATATGGTTCTAAGAATTCGCTCTTGTTCTTATTAAAATATTTATTCCATTAAAGACTCAAAACATAGCATAGCAGTGAACACAGAGAGGTTAGTGAGGCTGATGGTATGGGTATATAGAGATAAGGATAACATATTCTTATCTGTTCTCTAAAAGGATGAATTGACATTAAGTAATAAGAACAAGGAGGAGTTTACGGTAAAAGTCATTTGTCTTTGTACAAATGGGGGGAGGGCGGTGTTCAGGACATCTTCTTACTACAGCATATTGCAGAATGCATAGAGATATAAAAATGTCAAATTAAATTGTTATTAGTATCTTCTTCCTTTAGGTAGCAAAGTCAAATTCTGTTTTCATGAAGCCCTACCAGATACAAATGCCTTACTCTTTCCTAGAGCAGTCTACAGGGTGGCAAATTAATGAATTAGAGTGCCTTGCCTGTATCTTGCTTTCCTGTGAAAGTGGCATGTATTTTGTTTCATCTTTATGTTGCTTGTGCAGCTGAAATTTTCAGAGGTCTGAAAGACTAGCTGCCGTTGAATCTAAGCGATACAAACACAATTCATCCCCTAAGTACAGTAAAGTTTACCATGTGACCTCTGACTCTCTGACTACAGGCTTTTTATCAAATCACCAATAACTTACCAGTGAAGGATACCAGTAGTTTGCATCATTATCCTCGATAAATGCTGAAATGAAAAAAAAAAAAAAAAGGAAAAGGAGCAGAAGCATTAGGGTTATAAAATTACTTTTCACTGGTGGTGTAGTGATGACGTTATGCTTGTTTTCCCATGTAGTTAACATCATGGAAGGTACATCCTAACATTCTCTTCGTAAGGAACTAAGATCAGAGCCATTCCCCAAGGTCTATGCCATATATTTCAATTGCTTGCCATGACAACTTTTATCAACTCTGCTTACATGCAGAGTTTAGATTTTTGGACTAAATCTCAGAATAGATATCAGTAAAGAGGGGAATACAAATAACTTTTGTTATTTGCTGTAGAATCCCTGTCCAGATGGTGTACAGGTACAGTTAGAGTTTGTATCACATGAACAGATAATTGCCAGAATGTTCGTTATCACTGTAGTACATATTCCTCTTGAAATAATCTGTTTTGCTGGTATCCTTACTATGTTAGTAAAGTAAGGCTATTTGGGGTTGAATTATACAAAGAACCTCGTCTGTATCCTTCTTTTCTCTTGGAGCAATAAATGAAGGAATGAAGTTTGCGGTAGTAGTTGTGAGTACTGAGTTGCAACTCAGCTGATGAAATAGTAATGATTCATCCATCACCATACAGATTATGAAGTTTCTCCTGTATCTCCTGACATCTCTTTGGTGACGGCAACTGATGATTCCCCTGAAGAAGATGGTGGACAGTATCCTGCGAGTACTAGTAAGATTTATGTATTATAATAACTACCTCAAATATAGATTACATTAAAACTGCTTTCTTCTTCCAGCAGGGCATTCTGGTAAGTGGTGAAGTACACATCATCTCCAATTTTGGAAAGACATGGAAAGACAGTACTTTCCAGACTGGTTAAGTCAGAATTAAACTTCACTCTCTGGGACAAGGGGAGCAAAAACATTTACTATATGTTTACTTCAATGCTTATACTTGGTTCAGAAAGAGCATTGTTTTGTGTTTCCCACTGCTTTTTTATCATAGCTATTTATGAGGCACCACAAATTAGTGCAACCAATGATCACCTGAAGTCAATTTATGTCCAAGATAGAAGAGGATATTTTTGTCAATTTGTGATGAAAGTATCTGTGATTCCAATATATTTATGATTGTGAATGTGGGTAATCCACGTAAAAACCGTGGCCTTGCTCACAAAGCAGTGCTTTAAGTGGCAGTTCCATTTGCCAAGCCACTTGTGCACTGCAAAAACTAATTTCGTCCTTGTTGTTGGCAATATGCATGAGTAAAAACTGGGGCCTGTGGTGGCTCCACAGGCTTTGAGGGCTGAAAAAAACAGTAGGCATTTTCTCTGCTTTGTCCTTAAATAGCTGTACTGAGTGGGAAAAACTGCTGGGGATGTTTTTATCAAATATGTAGTGCACAGCAGCTACAGGACAGAAAAAGCTTTTAAAGTCATCTTACACATTTTAAAGTGGAACTGTACATATATTCACTCTAGTTCTGAAGTTTAGACTGATAAAGCTCTTTTCCCCAGAAGACAGAGTGAACCTAAAGGGAGAACATTTTAATTATACAGAGGAGATCTACAGAGGCGTGTTGTAGTAAAGACTGAATTGATAGAAATGAAAGTTTCTTCCTCCTAATTCTTTTCTTCCCACCATGGAAGCCCATGATAGTGAGGAATTTACTTCATTGTTTGTTGGTTGCTGATAGATGGTCAAATGGTCTGTGTGACTTGGAGGGACAGTGCCCTTGTTACTGTCTTTAGAAATCACGGGATAGAATAAGAATGATTGTCTTAGACAGTTAGCGAAAGCTTTACTAAAAACCAGAAATCATTCAAGCAAGCATCTTGTCTCAGAGGGTGTGAAGGTTAGTAACACCTTATAAATATGTAGATGGAAAAAAGAAGTATCAGATTGATTTTCGCCCAAACCTTGAAAGCAAGTAGAGAATTTTCTGGTGCTTGTTTCAAGTGAAAGGTCTTGCCACCAAGCATTGCCTGTAAGGTGGGAGAGGGTAGAAATTCCACCTGGTAGCAGTGAGGAGTTTGTCTGCTTGACTCTGGTGGTGGTTTTTCCTTCGTATTTGTTTGCTTGTGTATGCGTGTGTGACTTAGTGCTTCCTTATAGAGACGTTTCTGTACCTATTGCAAAAACCTGTGCATTGTTTCTAGGCAGGAAAGCTTTTGGTTTTCCTTTTACTGCTTGATTATCAAATGTATTGATCCTAAATATGTATGTCCCTTCCTGTTGCTAACGGTTCTCTCTCATGGACATGACTATTTTACAAAGGGAAAACTAGAGGTATTTAAAAGACTGAAATAACTATAGAGCTATGTAATAAAAGAGGTCAATACTCATATATGTGTATCACAGAAGCGTGGTTGCTTAGTGGTTTAGGGTTGATAGATCGATTCTGTGGAAAAAAAGATTATGAAGATACTGCCCCTGGGTTTTTCTGATAGCTTTAGCTATTACTCAGCAACGTCACTTTAAAGCCAAATAGACCCGTTTCATTTAATTTTACTGTATTACAAACAAATGAGTAATTTAGCACTCCTTTCAGAAGTTAAGTATAAGCTATGCATCTCCATGAGAAGTCGTCAAATATTCAGCAGCATAGGAGAAAGTTGCATGGAGAACAAACCAAAAAGAAGATAAAACCATGCCCCAATGTCTGCTATTTATATTGTGCAACAGTGCAGGCTCATTGGAATGTCCCGGCCACAATTTAATTTCCCACAGAAAAATCCCAGAAACAGGAAAGTAGATAATTAATAAATAAGTAAAGAAAACTATTTGGCATATATCTTCACATAGATGGCTAAAAATATATCTGTCTAATTCTATAGTGTTTGAAAATGAGAAACAAAACTGGCGGTGCTCCATCTATGCTACACACTGTTTGTAAACTTAAAGTTTGGTGAAAAGGTGTGTAGCTTGATCAAAACAATTCTTTGCTATGGGTTTGAAGTGAGCAATTGCCACAGCTCCTTGTTCTTCAGATGATCCCCTTTCATTATTACTCTGGCTTTGGACATTATTGGTGATGTTCCCCATCCAGTTCGTGGTCCAGATTATTACACTGCCGGCACATTGCCTTTGACTTTCTCTCCTGGCTGAAGCAAGTTTTTCTCTTTGTTATTAACAAATTAAGATTCATCTCTAGATGTGCCATGGATCACATGACATAAAATTCTGTGGCTGATCAGTGAGATACTTCCCTAAGTTATCATCAGAGCTAGTTACTCAAACAGTAACTGCAACTGATTTTGTTCATAAATATGTGATAGACAATCTTATGCTCTGGTGGATTTTCCTTTTATTTGGTTTGGAGCATTCCCTGAAAAAAATCTCATCAATGGAAAAAGTTGATGTCCATACTTTGGCTTATCTGACAGAAAAGCATTTGCATTGATATTTTGTATGTGGAAGGAAGCCATGAATCCACATTCATCACTTAAGAAAATGAGCTCCTAAGCTTATTGTAGAGAGCAGGTAGAGGTAAGAATTTTACTGTGATTACAGCAAGTCAGATGGCAATTATTTAGTTATTCGGTTACTTTCTTGTTAACCAATGTTTTGACATTATCATTTTGTTCACAGTTCATCCCAAACCTTCAAATCTGAGACCACCCGGATTTTGGTGGTCTGTCACTCAGAGATCGGATTTTGAATGTCTGGGGTTCCCTTTTTCTGACACCAGTGTCAGAATAGTACTACTGGTACTAAGTTTAGGGAGCAATTAGTAACTATGAGAAGAGACAATATTTATTCAGTCAAGGGCAGCTTTTCAGAAAGGCAAAATCTGTTCGGTTTTGCTGCCAAAAAAGCTACACCTTGAAAAAGTGCAGTTCTGAGTTTAAGTCCATACACTTTGTACACTTTGCAGTTTACAGATAAGCAAAACATAACTACTGCAGACCGAAGAACATCAGTTTATTCTGTTTGATCATTAGAACTTTGATTCCTAGGTCTTGCATTTTCCAATGCTTTCATATATTGCACAAAAATTGATCAAAACTAGTGTCTTTGATGTTAGTCTTCAAGGTATTTTTCTAAATCAATTATTTGAAGATTTTTTTCTGAATGAAAAAGAATAGCTGATATCTTTTCTTCGTCTTCAAGCTACAGAAGTAAGATGGTCTATATGCTCATAAAAAAATTGCTTGTGAGGAATTGCCAGAACAAAAATATTTCCAGAGAAACATTTTGAAGTAGATTTTGTTTTCTTTTGCTGAATATAAGTAAATTTTGCTTTCTTTTGCTGAATATGTGTATGACTTGGAAGTGCAGTTCTTGCAAATTCTGCTTCTCAGTTTATTGATGAATAACTTAGCGGAGGCAAAGGTTAAAATTTCAGCTGGCTTCCTTGAGGGATTTCAGTTTCTATTGTGTGCATGCTTCTATTAGCTTTGAATGCTTTTTGTTAAAATATTGGAGCATATTTCACATGCAGTACATACTTTGATCTGTCACACCTAAAAATGCTTTGCAGAATTCATTGTCTTTACTGGACTTTCAGAGCTGGTAACACAAACTTATACTTTAGTGGATGTTCTTTACTTCACTTACACTAATAGCATTGGATATTTTTGCTGTTGGAGGAATGTAATGATACCACTGGTTCATACATTCGCCTTGCACTCACATCCATCTCAGTGGCATGAGCATGCTCAGGGTGCCGGTGCTGGTGGA
>NW_009611811.1:0-781 GCF_000690535.1 Cariama cristata
AACACTAGAGGATCTGCCAATTGGGCTGGTCCTGCCCAATCAAAACTTTTTTGTATTGTAGAAGGGGATAAAAGTTCCTGTAGTGCACATAAAAAATAGGCTAGGGATAACAGTCTGGGTTATTCCTGCCTCACGCAAAAGCAAACCCATTTGTGTGATTGCTTTTGCTCAAGGACCTCGGAGCACTGGGGGGGGATGCGGGAGGATGGAGTGAGTACCTCAAGGGGATCTGATTTTGGGTGAGAATAGCCAATGAATTAAACTGTATGATGTTAATTGCTATATAGCACTGTATATCATTAATTCTATGGTGGCTATAAGCCATACCAAGGTATTACAGTACAAACCACATAAAATAATAAAATGAACTTTGATGAAACTGGACAAGCGTAGCAGTGGTGGAATCAGAACTGGCTTCAGCAAGCAACAATCCAACATCAAAAACTATTTTTCTTGCCATGAAAGACTGTTATGACAGATGGAGCTCAAATTCATGGGCTAAATGAACTCAACATTTTAGAGGGATGGCCCATAGACTAAGGGAATGATATCTGTGTGTATATATCAAAAGACAGGAAGGGTGATGGTGTACTGAAAAGTGTTGGACCTGGGCATGATGTAAATGATATAGAATAAGAGATGGATGCTGTCCTGGTTTCAGCTGGGTTAAAATTGATTTTCTTCCTAGTGGCTGGTGCAGTGCTGTGTTTTTGGGTTTAGTATGGGAATAATGTTGCTGACACACTGTTGTATTAGTTGTTGCTCAGTAGTGCTTACTCTA
>NW_009611812.1:0-371 GCF_000690535.1 Cariama cristata
TGTAGGGTTACGGCCGACGGAAGAAAACGGTTGTTGAAGTGGGAGCTGGGGCTGTGTCCTCCTTACCCCTGAGAAACGTGAGGCTCACGGGCAGCCCCCGAAAGAGGGAAGGGCCGGTCCCGCTCCCCGTGCTGTGGCCTGCCGGAGTTTGGGACGTAGCCTTCAAACCAGAGAGGAGGCCTGGCGGGGCTTAACGCGCCTTCGGCAGGAGTCAGGAGTGCTCCGAAAAGACGGTGGAGGAGAAAGTAGCCCGAAATGGGCAATGCCGGCGACTGTCTGGAAGCCACGTTGTACTGAGAGCAGCTTTTTGGCTAGTGTGAGTAAGCTGTAGGTAGCTGGCTCACGCTTTGGGAGGGAGGCAGTAAAGGGGC
>NW_009611812.1:402-4150 GCF_000690535.1 Cariama cristata
GCTCCTGCTTTGGGAGGGAGCAGGTAAAGGGGTAAGGAGAGAGAGGAGATGAGAAAAATGTCACACTGACGTGAATGGTACTCTTAGGTGCGTGCAGCGTGTAGTCACGTAGAATTGGTAATAAAACTAGGAAATCTGTGTCATATAAATACTACGAAGATAATAGAATCTGGAATTGGACAGTACTTAAATTCGGGTACAGTGTACAAAAGGAAAGTCTGGGAAGTGTGTATTAGTCACCGCCCAATTTAGGCAACAGAGATGCTGATTCCTTTTTGAAAAGTTTTTGAAGCTGGTGCAATCACAGATGGCGGTGGTCTTAAAAGAGAAAATGTAAATTATTAACCAACAATACATAATTGGACAAGCCTGAAGTTAACACGCAAAAAGGAGGCAAAAATGCCTCACCATTAAGCCATGGGCTACACAAATGGCACAAAACAGATGTTTGAAGACAACGGACTACTTCCTGTAAGATGAATAGGTTTGGATTACTTCAGATTTGTGACAGAAGACATCCAAAGGCAGTGCTTCAGGTTGCGATGATAAATTAGACTGTCATTTTGTAGAGAGGGACACGTTTACCCAATGAAGATGATTTACCTAATTAAACTACCTGTGTTAATGTCATACACACATCACATCAGAGCTGCATCTTGAGGAGAAATGGAAGATAATGGCTTCATTGATCCTTTTAGTGAAGATGTACCCCTTCAGTTACAGGCAGCCCCTTAAATATAGACTGAATCCAGTATTTTAGGAACAGTGCAGATAAATTGCCTTTTGTCACAGATTTCTTCTGGCAGAACTTCAACAACTATGAGAACTAACTTTTCTTGATCCTGTTTTTTGAAAACCTCTCTGCCCTTCATAGTATTTTTTTTGATTTATAAGTTTATGGAATAGTTTCAGTATGCTGTTAACAGTTTAATAATTGGTTGTTGCATCTCCCAGACAAGATTGAGACAATATGGATTAAAAAGGCTTTTAGAAAAAAATCTGCAAAACTAGAATTTGAGAGGAGGAGGGGGCAAATTTGAGAAAACTTCAGATATGTGTTAAAAGGCAATTGCTAAAGTCAAGAAAAGAGACCGAAAGTGGTTTATCTTCTCCTTTTTACTGTAAGAATGCTCTTTTCTCAATACGCTGCTTTGGGATGCTTCACTGTATCAATACTTCTATACCGATGCCTTTTCTCCACCCAACCTGATGAAGTTAATGATACAGTTTCAGCTGAGAGTTGAAAGACCTGGATGAGATAATTATATTGGTATAAAATGTTAGCATTATCTAAGGTGTTTAGACAGTATAGTGAAAGGTCCTAAAGGCAACTTAAAAACCTTGGTCCTGGAAGAAGGCTAAATTGTAAAGAGGCAAGTGATTCTAAGAAGTTCTTAGAGTTGATGTAAGAGTTTACTGTAGGCTGCTCTTACTCCATCATGGAGAGGCTGCTCTTCTACTGCCATAGTCCCAATGTTACAGACACTCTTATCTTTAAACTGACGGCTAGCTCCATCTGCAAACAGCAGTTCTGTAAAACACAGTTATCCTGGAGGCACCTTGGGTTCACTTTTAGATATCAAACGGTATGGTTTTTAGACATCATAACTCCAGAGAATTAAATAGTGAAAAATGATTTGAAGGTGCTGTAAAAAGAAGAAGCTGGCATGTTTGAAGATACGTTACAAGCTTGTATTGTATGCTGGAGTGTACCAGGCAGTGCAATTTTAAACACAGTTACCAGCCTCTGTTAATTAATATAAACAGCTCTTTTCTGTTAGTTCAGAGCAGCGTGTATTAGCAAGCAATGTTTATTGGCTTTCAGTATAGAGCATACTGCAGTTGTTGAGATGCTTTTGGGGACAGAAGTGTAGGCTTCACAGAGCGTGCAAAGTCCCCCAAGATCGCATTTGTTTTGTTTCCAAAGTGACTGCAGTGTCCTGCCATCAACGCAGAAAGTAGCAGATCTGCTGTGGGCAAGATTACTGAAAAGGTCATCTGTAGATTGCAGAGAAAGTGCCCTGCATCTAAGTAAGTACCCAGTAACTCTCATTAGGAATTTCATCCATGGAGTAAAATACCACAGCAACAAATTATAGGATGCTACTTTTTAATAATGTACGTACTGTTGCTTTATGTTCTTGTATGAGTCATATAAATATACGTACGCACTTCGGTTTCTCTGTAACAGTCATGTGACTACATATTTCCTAGAAATGTCAAAGTGGCTTGTCTGTGAAACGCTGAGAAAAGTCCTGCATAAATGCCACGTACATCTTTATTAACGTTAGGAGCGTTACGTGGCTTTGAATCTAAGAGTTATATAATTGCTGCTGGAAGCAGGAATCTAAATATGAACTGATAATTGAGCTAATTAACACAATTTACAAGATGAGAGAAACTTGAAAACTATTGGAGCAGTCTGTAGTTACGGTGTGATTAGTGACATATGCTTTGTATCTCCAAGTGTTCGCTGTGTATTTGTGCAAGGTATTTTACACTTGTTGACTGATAAGCATACCTGATTTGCAACGTGTTTCCTAAGGGGGTCCTGCTCACTTCTGACATCCTGTGTTCCCCTTTGCGTTCCCCATCTAAGAGCTTCAGGATTAGCAGACTATTGCATCAGCCACACTTGTCATCAATTTCTTACCCTTAAGAAGCTTAAAGAGTTGTCCTTGTAAATACAAATTCTTGCAGACATGGAACAAGTAACTGATGTGAATTGATCTAAGCAGTTTCACTATATTTTGGAAGTCTCTATATGGGCCATATATATGCAAAGATTCAACAAAATTGTAAAGTAGTAAGAAACATCAGAGATAGCCAATGAATCAAAATAGTACATAAAGTCACATTTTCCATCTGTGTGTGAATAACAACGCTGTACTCTGTCAGACTAAACTCCGTGTTGGGATTTCTGTTAACCTTCCAGTTACCGTGATGTTAAATCTTACTCTGCAGGGTTTGAAAATTACTGCTTTGTGTGTGTTTAGTAACATCTACAACTGTATGCTCAGTCAAAGCATGCATGGCTGTTACGTGCGCTATGAAGTATTTAGATCTACAGGTACCGCCTGGGAACTCTGAACAGAGGACACGTAACTCTTGCAGGCGATAGCCCTGTGAACTCCGGCATCCCTCTGCTGACAGTGAGGATCGGGGTGCTAAAAGGGCTTTCACCTCCAGGTCCCACACGCTGCTCGCCGATCACGAACCGTTAGCAGCGTGGCTTCCTTCGGGAAGTACGGCAAGGACAGAATCCGAGCTGTGGTCACTTGGTTACTGGCCTCCTGCTACTTGTGAGTGCGTCTTGCAATGAATAGTGTGTGTATGTGCCAGTTAGCTAGGTAAATGTTGTGTAACTCACACTTCAGAAAAAGAAACACTGTCAATTCATTCATGCTTTGGGGTTTGAGTCTGTAAATTTCTTCTTGATAGGCCTGTAGGTTTTGGTACAGTTGGTAATTTGCAATTACACATTTTAAAACTCATTGTAAATGGAAAACAGGGTTACTACTACTTCGCACTAGGCCAAGTTTGCCCTTGGCTCATCGAGTGGGGTTATAAAGTAAAACCGGTGGTTTTCCACATGCATTGCATGTAGCTAGTGACAACTGGCGGTTAAAAAAACCCAACCAACCAAAAACGAGCAAGAGGAAAACTTTGTAGCTTTCTAATAACTTAAGGTGATCTTGGTAATAATCTGTCGACCTCATTTGACATTTTTCAGAAGACAGGAGGCTTT
>NW_009611813.1:0-14993 GCF_000690535.1 Cariama cristata
AAAAAAATGGCTTGGAGTGGGATCCGTATCTGTAACGTGTAGGAGCACATAACAAACCAGAGTAGCTCAGAGAGGAGCAGAGCTAGTAAAGCCTATTTCTAAATAAGTTCATATAGCATGGTAGGAGCTGCCAGTGTCTAACAAAGTTGGGTTTGCAAGAAGGTTTTCTTGTAGGAGGAGCATCCCTTACAGACCCCAGTGAGTTCTCACCAGTCCTTGCTTTCCCACTATGCTCTAACAGTCTCTCCCCTTTATCCACCTCCATATTCCTGGAAACTTCTTGAATCTCAATATCTTTGAGACTTATGGATATCTGCCAGATGCAGCTGCAAGGGAGACAATTAGACAGACAAACAGGCATGCACGCACTCTTTTTTTTTTAGTTTTTTTTTTTTAACCCAGCCTGCAGATGAGACTGAGTTGCAGGAGTCTGCAGATTAATTCTCGCTGCTCAGATGCTGTTGGATTGGCAGAAAGGGACAGCTCTTACCTTTGGGGAGCTCCAAGCCGCCACTTCGGACCAGAGGTACCTCTGGACGGTTTCCTTTTGCCAACGTCGACCGCTGCCGATGTGTTGGGGAAGGGCTGGCTGCCCATCCGCATCTGTGCCGTCTCATGCGCTGACGAGGTCTCCCGAAGAGCGGCTGTCACTTGTCCCTTCAGCAACAGACACGGCAGGGCTACGTGCTGGCCAGGGCGATTCCAGATACTAATGTGTAGCTTTGCAATGAAGATAAAGTGGCCCTGCCTGGAGGAAATTAAATGACTTTGAGTCTTCCCCAGTTCCCATCAGTTATGTGCTGCTTTTGCCCCGGAGCAGGAAGATGTTTATCCTTACTAAGCTTTGGGATTTATTGCCGTATTAGACTCTCAAGCAGGCTGAGAGTCTAATGGAGCAAAATAATTTTAGGAACATAATAAATACATCATGGAAGATACGTGTGTTTATTCAAAAATGAACTGTGTTATAGCAAACCCTCTTGCTCGTAATTCAGGCACTCTGACCTGCTTGTTTTGTATCCTACAGAAGGTGCTTTAAGACTGAAACCACAAACATTCCTTTTCCTTTAATTAGTTCTTGTTTTGCACATTCACTGCTTTCCCCCATCCACCCAACCAGTCTCTGTCACAAAAGTCACCGAGATGTCTCGGGGACCCTGTCAGCTTCTCCAGAATCTCTGCTAGGGTGCATTGTCACGTGCAGTGTAGGAACCTGGATTGTGCTGGGGTGGCTGAGCCCTCCAAGAGGACGTAAACCTATGGTAAGATCACAGGCTCATAGGTTCATTGGATAATGCAGGCTGGAGAGACTTCAGAAGATCTCTAGTCCATCATCCTGCTCAAAGCAGGGTCAGCTATGAGGTCAGACGAGGCTTTATCCAGTTGGCTCTTGAAAATGTCTAAGGATGGAGATGCACAACCTCTCTGGGCAACCTGCTCTGATGTTTGATGGCCCTCATGGGGAAGCATTTCTCATTATATCCAGTCTAAACCTCCCTTCTTTCAACTTATATCTGTTGTCTCTCATCCTCCTGCCATGCACTGCTGTGAGGAGCCTGGCGTGGCCTTTTGATAGCCTCCGGGTAGGTAGAGGAAGGCTGAGGTTGGATGCCTGCAAAGCCTTCTCTTCTCCAGGCTGAACAAGCCTCTTTCCTTGGTCTCTTGTCCCAGGGCATTGCTCCAGCCCCCATCCATCTCAGTGGCCTTCTGCTGAACTCACTAGAGTAGACATCTGCTGGATTTCTGTAAAGGCCTCACTCACCTCGTACTCTTGATCCCTGTGTAAAAACCCCACCACATCTCCTGTAACCCTCCCCTCTGATTCAGACCGAGAAACTTTCTGTGGATGCCTCCCCAGGGCTCCTGAACCTTCAACTTCTTGTGCTTTGCCTTGCATTCACCTGTTATTAATAAAAGTCACGGGCACCACACAAGTGGGGCTTGCTCATTTACTGCCCTTCACCTGATAGTAAGGTAGGTTATGAAATGAGCAACAACTTGGATGTGAGAGTCACTGAAAATCCACCTTACCCTAGTGACCATCTTCTGAGCTAAGAGCAGTAGCATCTAAGTGCCTAATTCTCTGTTATATTTTGCATTTGTTTCCAATGTTGATTCCTTAACTAAGAAGTCAGAGTTAAACTTTCACCATTTTCATGTCCTTTGATCTCCAGTTAGCATCAAAAAGAAGCCAGCTGCTTAGCAGTTTAGTCTTGATTGGGATGACTGTAGAAAAAGCATTTGCTCACTCTATTGAGTGAGTATCTCAACCTGTGGAATCTGGGCACAACTGTAAAACAGTAGCACTCTCCAGGAACGTTTTCACTTTCTTTTAAAGAAAAAAAATTTTTCTCTTCTTTTTTTTAAGAAAAAATGTCCATCTTTTTCCTTCATTTTATAGTTTAATGGATAAACAAAAGTGTACTCATATGTGACACTATTGTAATTGTAACAGTGTTCTAAACAGCACAGGGGCATCTGCATAGGTTGGTGGGGAGGTGGAGGGATGTGGTGCTTGTCATTACCCACTTCTATATTCAGTGAAGAGTCCAACTACGTGGAGTTTCTGTTGTTGATTTGTTTTAGGTATAGGTCATGTGAGAGCTGAGCTGGGATGGAGCAGGACTCACATACCACGTGGGAATTCAATGGCTCCTTCTATCAGCCTTCAGCTTTCCTCATGATGGGCATCCCAGGCCTGGAAGCCCTTCACCACTGGATCTCCATCCCTTTCTGTGCACTGTACCTTATTGCTCTCTTGGGAAACTGCATGATCCTATTCATCATAAAGAGGACCCAAAGTCTTCACGAACCAATGTACTACTTCCTCTCCATGCTGGCAGTCACTGACCTGGGCTTGGTTCTATGTACGCTGCCTACTACTCTGGGCATTTTTTGGTTTAATATGCGAAGGATTGGGTTTGATGCTTGCCTCACTCAGATGTATTTCATCCACATACTGTCCTTCATTGAATCCTCCGTGCTCCTGGCAATGGCATTTGACCGCTTTGTTGCCATCTGCCATCCACTGAGACACCCATCCATATTGACCAAGATGACTGTCATAAAAATAGGTCTGGCAATTATATTGAGAGGTATGGTCTCTCTCCTTCCCATACCCTTCTTGCTCAAGAGACTAACCTATTGCGGGAAGACCGAGCTTTCTCATTCTTTTTGCTTCCATCCTGATATCATGAACCTAGCATGCGCAGATATAAAAGTCAATGTCTTCTACGGTATGATTATTCTCTTATCAACAGTGGGGATGGACTTCATCTTCATTGTGCTGTCCTACATCCTGATCATTAAAACTGTTATCAGCCTTGCAACCAAGGAAGAGTGCCTCAAGGCTTTGAATACATGTGTTTCCCACATCTGTGCCGTTCTAGTGTTCTTCATCCCAATGATCGGACTGTCCATGATCCATCGCTTTGGAAAGAATGTTCCTCCTCTAGTTAATACTTTGGTGGCCTACACCTACCTTATAATTCCCCCCGCTCTCAACCCTATTATCTACAGCATAAAATCCAGCCACATCCGTGAGGCTTTGCTAAGGGCACTGCGGAGGAAGAGTGAATCTGACTGTTAGCTTCCTCCACCAGTTCTGCCAGAAAGTGCTAGTGGACTGGTTTCTTGGTCAGAGCTAGTGGACTGGTTTCCTCGTGCTCCACCCACGCAGGTCACTGCCAGATGAAAGAACTGCAGATCCACTTGGACACTGTCTCTCAACCCAGAGCTGTGATCTTCCATGTTTTGTCCTAGCACGATGCTTTCATCCCTTCCAGCAGCCTGCAAACACCCCAAGCATTAATGGCAGTGATATATACAGATGGAGGCCCCAACTAGAGGGAGACAATTAAAGAAAAATGGGGCGCACGACTTTCTCTTTTCAAGTCATGTGATGGGGTGGATCAAGGAATCTCTGCAACACATGTTGTGCACATTCTAGTAGCCAGATAGTAGTGTGTAAGCTTCACTCAGACTCCCCTGCATGGGGTCATCGTTCCCTCGCCGCATGTTACAGCACAGCTAACCCAGGCAGCAAACTCAACAGGACAGGGCTTGGGTCAACAGTTTGGAGCCACTCTGAATATCTCAGTCATTAGTTGTTCAACTGGAAACATCCCACAAGATGGAGCTCAGCTCCAGAGGCTGAGCACAGAGCATTTTCTGAAAACTAGGTCCTGTTAGGTGGGCCCGCAGCACTCTCAGTCCTTCTAAAAAAAGGTTCAGCCTTCATCTTCATCTGTGTTTCTAAAGTGCCGTACACATCTACAGTGACAGAAACAGTGCTGCTTTTGCATCTCTTTTTGATGTCACTGAGTCTTACCATCTTGTCAAGTCTACTGTTCCAGCCATTGTTTTACATTGAATGTATTGTATGTGTGCAATATCTTCAATAAAAGCCACCTATTCGTTGTAAAAAGTCAAAAGACTTGATGAAGTCATTTTTTTCTGTTTATGTAACGCAGACATATTAGGCTGGAGTTGCTTAAAATCTTCAGGGTTTGCTGTAGATGAGCACAGGATGGTATGAATTAGGTATGTTTCAGAATGGTGCCTGGGGGTCTGGTGTGGCTAGCTCTCTTGCTGAAAAAAATGGGTTTAAAAAATATAATAGGAATGGCTAAACTTTCTGACACTGAGGACCACTTAGTGGTACTACAATCTTCCAGGTGTACCCCTCAGAGGGACGGGAGGAGGACATCTCCAGGGGCAGCCCACAGATGAGAAGTGAGTGTCTCCCAACATCTTGTTGCTCTGCGGTAGGATGGGTCTCAGCCAGACATGCGGAAAGGTTTCATGATCCTCCCGACTTGTGTCCTCCCACAGACAGAGTAAAATGGCCCCAAATCTTTCATGCCTCCAAGCTATGGAGCTGTATTTTTGTCGATCTTAAGCCATATTTTGGCCAGTCTTGACCACGGTGGAGAATAAGAAGAAACGGGCAGTGTTCACCTTGGAAGGGTGAAGCAGCAGAAGGTATTGGGACAGGATTACACCCCAGAACTGGCCTGTTTCTGCCTGCTGCTCAGCACTTCACACTTCAGACGAATCCAGGATTAGTGTCTTTTTCTATTCTGCTCTACACATAACAGTACCTGAGAAAAGAATAATGAGGGAGGATCTCCATAAAAAAATGGAAAGAGAGAAGGGAAGATTCCTGAGGGGAGGATTCCCAGGCCACTATTTGTTTTGTGCTGTGCTAGTTATTTTACCGAGGATCCCAGTGGGCCCTTGTGCAGGGTGAAATACTGTTCAGCAAACCTCCTCCAGAACCTCTGCCTTAGCGTTGGCACAGCAGGTCTTGGGATGGAGGTCCCATTTGCGTTGAGATAGCACCCTTTGCTCAAAATATCTAAGGTTTAACCTAGTGCTTGTAGCCAACTATTGTTAGAGGAAAGATTAACATAAGGGAACAAACAAAACTTTCAGCAGAAAAGCCTAGAAAAGAGCTTTGCTGGAGAGATGCTTAGCTTGCAGGATCCTTGCACAGCACTGTTCCCATTCTGAAAACTTCCAGAGTTTCTCCCTCGATGTCTATTCTTCCTGGCTACAGCCATTCTCCGAAACAGCAAAAGCCCAAGAAGCCTCTGCCACAGCAAGCAATCGTTCAGGGGGGACAACCAGGGAGGAAATGTGTGGGAGATTTATTAGCACATTTATTAGCACAGCTGGAGACCACGGTGGAGTGAGGTTTGCCATGCATTTGGTGCAGCTCCATCACCCAGTTCAGCAGAACTTCATCTGCCGCCCTGTTTGCTTCCCAACCTGTGTAGCTGGAGCATACCAAGCAGATGCTCAAGATTTGGAAACCTCTATATAAGGTACTGTCTTTTAGGAACATATGTTCAAAAGCCTTTCTGACTGCCTCTGGGAACGGGAAACTTAATTGTACAGTTTAGCATCTGTGTGAGAGAAAAAAGAGATAGATGAACCACTTAAAGTTGCTAATTCCTATTCTGTGATGCCCTGAGCTCTCCAATTCCTACCACGGGATCACTTAGAGTACTTACCAATGGATTTGTTTCCTATGAGGCACAGGAAGAGCAGCATGAGACATATCAGAAGCATCTCTTGGAGAGGAGAGAAGGAGGAGAGAAGGATGGGAAGGGGAGGGGAAGGGGAAAATGGGAGATGGAGAGAGGGAGAGAGAGAGGGAAGAGGAAGGGGAAGAGAAAGGGGGAGAAGAGAAGGAGAAAGAAGGAGAAGAGAAGGAAGGCCATTCCTTTCACCTCCATCTGGTTCCCACTGCCCCCTCCTCCCATCCTGAGCCCTCTCTGAGCCCTGCGCTGTGCATCTCCTCTGCCTGAGGAAACTCTCCGGTTACCCTCCCTCACGTGGAGCCATGCTGCAGTCCCTGCGGCACTCTGTGGCTTTGTCCACGCTATAATTAAAAGAGGGATAAGGACAGTTCTCTGTCCTATAGACACTTGTTGCTTCTTGGCCACATCCACATCTATCCTTTCTTCCTTTCCTAACCAGGATGGTTTTACTCCACAGCCCAGTGGACATTATTCCCCGGCTGGTGCTACCCCCTCATTCATGCCTGGGCACTGCCTGGAGCAGGGATAGCTGGCAGCAGCCAGGGATCTCCCTGGAGGCAAGGAACGGGTTAACGGTGTGGATGATGGTGGGATGAGGCTCCAGCCATGTCCTGCTCACTTTAGTACAGCATAGCTTGTATGACTCCAAGTACAGCAAGTGCCTGCCCAGAACGACTGACTTAGCCAGGACCTGGGCATATTTATAAAGAACAGGAGAGCTACAAGCAGGTACAGCTTTTCTGCTTACAAGTGATGACAAACAGCTAGAAAAAAAACCCAAAACACATTTGATCAAATCATCAATTAAGATGAATTTTAATTTTGGTTCAAAAATGCTTTGAGATTGAGTGATGTCTTGTGTTTTTAATTTTTCTTTTATCTTTTCTCTCTGAAGTAATATTTTGGCTTGACATATACTTTTTTCTAGTAAGATGATATGGAAAAATGGCTACATATTCAAAATGGCTCAGAGGGCTTTTGAGGAGGTATATGTATTCCCCTCTCACTGCCACATCGCAGGAGGGAGCAGTGGAGAGATGGATGTCCCATTGCCTGCCCCATCCTGGGAAGCTGGTCTCAGACAAATTTTGGCTCCATGGGACAAATCTGGTCAATGTTTATGAGCATTTACTGAGATCAGTTGCTGTGGCTGCTGCTAGTGGTCCTCTGGCTTGGATGGTTTTGCTGTCTGAATGTGCTTGCCTCCTGTTAAATGCAGTTACTGAGGCTTGCTGGTGGGAGGATCCCCCTAGGAAAATAAATCTGGCTTTACTGATGTTTTTAAAGTCAGGGATCCAGTTTTCCTCTCTACAGAAAGCAAGGTCCTTACAGTATCTGGTCTTCATCCCACCAGCAATCCAAAATCATTAGTCACTTCTGAAAACGTTGATGTATTTATCGATGCCAAAGAACTAAAGATGAACTGAAACATCCAGGGATTATTTACTTTGTGTGGCTGTCTCTCAGTCCCATTCTCTCAAAAGAAGTGACTAGGATGGCAGACATTTTACAGTGGGACTCATACGGTAATTACACTTCAGTGGCTGGCAGGTAAGTTGGCTCAGATACTTGTTGGCAATTACTAAAGCGCTTTGTTCATTCAGCTTGAATCTTATTGGAAGTAGTTTGCTGAAAATTTCATCACTAGAATAGCTTTTAGACAACTTGCAAGTAACAGTCCGCCTACGCTACAAATTGTGTATAAAAAGCTAGAGTATGACTCTTATTTGTTATAGACTCAAGATGGAAAAACCCCACATCAGGGAAATAAATCATGATTGCTATTTTAGGATAAGGGCTTCACCACAGATGTGCAGTAAAAAAACTAGAACATTTTCACAACCAAATGTTACTTTTTAAAATAACTGTATTAATAGCCTGCAGAGCCTGCCATAAAAACATTCTTCATCCTTGTTTTACATGGATGGGGCATGAAAGAACTACCCAGAGCGCTCAGTACCGCTGCAGACAGCAGTTAGGTGCTTGACCGTGCTGGGCAGGGGGCGGTGGGTTTATTCCAGCGCAGGTACAGCCAGCTGCTGACTTGCTGCCTGATCCACGGGGGTGGATGGATGAAGTCCCACAGCACCCAGGGGGTCCAGCTTAATCCCCCTCTTCTCTTCGGCGGCGAGTCAGGCAGGGTCTGCACCCCTGTCCCAAACTCGCCCAGGCCAGGCTGGGCTGTGCAGCGCTGGGGCTCTGACACTGCCGTTCCATCAGCCTTTGACTCCATCCCAACACTTGTCAAACCCCGATATTTTTAAAAATCTGATCCCAGAGAACAGATAGGCACCTAAAGCACAGGCTCTTGCATATCTTCTCAGCCGTTCTCCTTGGATCGCAGCACTCCTGGAAAGTTTACAGATACAGAAAAAGGTGAACAATCAGAATCTTTTTCTCTACAGATATTCTGATATTTCCACACGTGTTTTCAGGCAGAAAAGATGAAAATCCAACTTGTGTGTGCAAACAAACAACGATGCGTGTCTCACTGTGCGTGTCTGCAGCCCTTGGGACCGGCGGAGGCAGCACGGGCAGTTTCACCGAGTACATTTCGGCAGGGCAGCACAGCACATATGGAAAACCTCAAGCAGAACTGAAGTTTAACAGGAAGCACTAAAAATCTGCTCTTTTTCCTTTTTTTTTTTTAACTTTACCCTTTAAAAAGAAAAGAAAACAAGTTCGCTGTTGAGTTTATAGTTTAAAGAGTTGATTTTACAGTGTTCTGCATTTAAGAGAACTCAAGCAATTCCTGTTCAAATTCAAACACCACCATTTTGTGGCTGGCTCTGTTCGGCAGGGCAGCACAGCACATATGGAAAACCTCAAGCAGAACTGAAGTTTAACAGGAAGCACTAAAAATCTGCTCTTTTTCCTTTTTTTTTTTTAACTTTACCCTTTAAAAAGAAAAGAAAACAAGTTCGCTGTTGAGTTTATAGTTTAAAGAGTTGATTTTACAGTGTTCTGCATTTAAGAGAACTCAAGCAATTCCTGTTCAAATTCAAACCCCACCATTTTGTGGCTGCCTCTGTTATCGTATAGAGCCATAGTGGGGTAAAGCAATAAGAGAGGAGCTCTCGGTACCAGTATGGCAGCTACAAGATTCCCTTGCATTTCACAGGCACAGCCCCGTGGGATTCACAGTCATGGGAAAGGATTTCTAAAGCTGCTCTTTCTCTCTCCCTTGCAGCAGGGGATGTGCCGTGGCATAGCATGACTGCTCTTCACGCCACGTGCCATGCCCTTCCCCAACAGCTCTGACCTCAGCCCGTCCTTCTTCGTCTTGGCCAGCATCCCGGGGCTGGAGGCCGCCCATTTCTGGATGGCGATCCTTCTGTGCTCCATGTACATCTTGGCGGTCATGGGCAACTGCGCGGTGCTCTTCATCGTGAAGACGGAGCCCAGCCTGCACGCTCCCATGTACTTCTTTCTCTGCATGCTGGCTGCCATCGACCTCGCCTTGTCCACGTCCCCGGTGCCACGCGTCCTCTCATTCTACTGGTTCGACACCAGGGAGATCAGCTTCGGCGCTTGCCTTGTCCAGATGTTCTTCATCCACACCCTCTCGGCCATTGAATCCACTGTCCTCCTGGCCATGGCCGTGGACCGGTACGTGGCAATCTGCCACCCGCTGAGGCACGCTGCCATCCTCACCAACGCTGCAACAGCAAAAATAGGGCTAGTAGCCATGGCCAGGGGAGTTATCTTCTTTCTGCCTTTGCCTCTGCTCCTCCTGCCCCTTCCCTTCTGCAGTTCCCGGGTGCTGTCACACTCCTTCTGCCTGCACCAGGACGTGATGAACCTGGCCTGCGCCAACACCACCCCCAGCGTGGTGTATGGCCTCACTGCCATCCTGCTGGTCATGGGATTGGATGCCATCCTCATCTGCTTCTCCTACATCCTCATCCTCAAGGCTGTCTTGCGGCTGGCGTCATGGAAGGAGAGGCTCAAGGTGTTCAGCACCTGTATTGCCCACGTCTGCGTGGTCCTGGCCTTCTACGTGCCCCTGATTGGGCTGTCCGTGGTGCACAGGTTTGGGAAGGACCTGGCTCCACTGGTTCATATCATCATGGGGAACATCTACATCCTGGCGCCTGCCTTGCTCAACCCCATCATCTATGGGGTGAGGACCAAGCAGATACAGAGGAGGATCCTGAATTTAATTCGTATATACAGCGACAGAACTGCCCAGTGACCTGTGCTCGACTGCTGTGTGCTGTATCTTCACACCAGCGCATCTTGTTTTTTAGAGTCTTTGGTGCAGGCCGGTCCTCTGTTTGTATGGCACCTAGCACATGGTAGGAGACTCAGAGGTGCTACCACAAGGCAAAAAGTAAATAGCAATTGTAAACTCCTTCCAAGAGTGTTTACTCTCACCAAACTTGGAGACAATCTACTGCAATGATCTAAATCCAACCCTGATCCAGCAGGTAGTGCAATGGGAAGGAAAAATGGCTCAGCAAACTAATAAAGGTGTCTTGACATAGCACTTCTTTGTTCCCATCTCACCCCTAACAATGGCAGAGATGCGTGAATCCTACAGTGTTTTTAGAATGATTTAGTTAATTCATGGTTTCTGCTTGTGGCACATTCACTTTCCAAAAACATTTTAGCAACTTTTTTTGCCAGAAACTTTGGCTGTAACATCAATCTCTAAGTAAAATAATTACAGCAAGTGACATTATAGGTGCAGAAATGCACTTCAGAAGAAGTCCTCCACCTCTGTGGTCTTATTCTGACCTATTGGGTGTTCAATCAAGACATCTCAGCCTCCTTGTAACAGATGCTCTAGAAAAATTTCAGACCCAGAGTTATTGCTAGCAATTGTAAAAATAATTTCAATTAATAATGATATTCAATAAAATGACAATGTCTCAAGAGAAAAAATAAGCAAGTTATAAATGTTAGCGATACTTCCAAGCTGAAGGAAGCGATATTTCCAAGTCAAAGGTGTTTCATACCTTTGACTTCACACATGTTTGGAATTCCTAAGAAGTTACGAATTAAGTTCACGATCTTCAGCTTTCAAGCTTTTTATATACTTCCTAGGTATTCCCCATGAAACAGAGTGCCTCACAGCCTTTCCTCTCTTAGTCTCATGACTGTTCTATCAGTGGGACACTACTACAAAACTCTTTTAATACAATGAAAGTCAACAAGCCTTAGGGCCAGCGAAGAAGGTCTGAAAGCAAACTGTGCTTGTTTTCAGCCCATCACAGAATCACACAATGGTTGAGGTTGGAGGCACCTCTGAAGGTCATCTTGTCCAACCTCCCAGATCAAGCAGGGCCAGCTAAAGCTGGTTGCCCAGGACTGTGCCCAGACAGCTTTTGAGTATCTCTAAGGATGGAAACTTCATATTTTGGAAAAAGGTAAAGATCCTGGGAAAGGATGTACAATAGGATTTTTACAAAGAAACATACAGATTTGAAGAGTGTTCACTTCTAACTTTTTTCATAATGTTCTTTGTCTTTTTAAAAACAAAGCTGTTTCTTTATAAATAGAAAGAAACCAGCAATCTCTCCTTTTTCCTCTCGGTTTAAACTCTTACCTTGTCGTTGTTTATCATGAATTGTGGTCTTCATCCTTGAGGTGGCTGCATTGCCATCCACAGGGATGTGTTTGCTGTTCCCAGTGGTACAGCCCCTGGGATTCCCCCAGTGAGAGGTGCCAGAGCTGTGTGATCTCTGAACATGCTGGCTTTCACTACACAAGGGAGCAGTGCACAAAGCCGTGCACAGCAGAACCCTTCACAGATGACAAGAGCAAACCCAGGTACTATTAAGAAGGCTGATCTACACTCCATCAGGTGGCCCAAATGCTCTTGAAAACTGATGTCTCCATCAGTAGATGATTATCAAAGAACCACAGGGTAATTCAGGTTGGAAGTCACCTCAGGACATCGCTAATCCAACCTCCTGTTCAGCAAGGGCAGCTCTAGGGTCACACAAGATTGCTCAGGGCTTTATCCAGTTTGCTGTTGAAAGTTTCCAAGGATACATGTTGCACAACCTCTTCGGATCCCTGTTACAGCGCTTGATTGTCCTTACTGTGAAAAAGTTTCTTTTTATAACCAGTTTGAGTCTCACTTGTTTCAACTTATGCTTGTTTTCTCTCATTCTCCTGCCATACCACATTGTGAGAAGCTTGGCTCCATCTTCTTCTCCTCATGAAGTTCATGAACTTCTTCTCATGAAGTTCTCATGAAGTTCAACAAGGCCAAGTGCAAGGTCCTGCACATGAGTTGGGGCAATCCCAAGCACAAATACAGGCTGGGTGGAGAATGGATGGAGAGCAGCCCTGAGCAGAAGGACTTGGGGGTGCTGGTCAATGAGAAGCTCAATATGACCTGACAATGTGCGCTCACATCCCAGAAAGCCAACCGTGTCCTGGGCTGCATCCAAAGCAGTGTGGCCAGCAGGTCGAGGGAGGGGATTCTGCCCCTCTGCTCCGCTCTGGTGAGACCCCCCTGCAGTACTGCCTTCAGCTCTGGGGTCCTCAGCACCAGAAGGACATGGACCTGTTGGAGCGAGTCCAGAGGAGGCCACGGAGATGATCCGAGGGCTGGAGCACCTCTGCTGTGAGGACAGGCTGAGAGAGTTGGGGTTGTTCAGCCTGGAGAAGAGAAGGCTCCGGGCAGACCTTAGAGCAGCCTTCCCGTACCTAAAGGGGCCGACAAGAAAGCTGGGGAGGGACTTTGTACAAGGGCAGGGAGTGACAGGACAAGGGGTGATGGCTTTAGACTGGAAGAGGGAAGATTTAGATATGATATAAGGAAGAAATCCTTCCCGGTGAGGGTGGTGAGGGACTGGCAGAGGTTGCCCAGAGAAGCTGTGGCTGGCCCCACCCTGGAAGTGCCAGGTTGGATGGGGCTGTGAGCAACCTGGTCTGGTGGGAGGTGTCCCTGCCCAGGGCAGGGGGGTTGGAACTGGGTGGGCTTTAAGGTCCCTTCCAACCCAAACTATTCTGTGATTCTATGATTCTTGATAAGGGTACACAAAGGCTGCTCTTCTGCTGTTGGGTCTTCCTGAAACCTTTTCTTTTCCAGGTTGAACAAGCCTGTTTTTCTAAGCTTCTCCTCATGGAGCATTGCTCCAACCCCAGTCACCCTGGGAGCCATCAGCTGAACTCGCTCCACTTTGTTGATGCTTTTTTTTACACTGGGCCCCAAAACCAGATGCAGTATCTAGGTGTGGTTTAGGAAGTGCTGAGTAGATTGTGGGATAATCCTTTGGAGGCACAGTAGATCACTCTCCCGAAAGGTCAACCCAGATCCCAAACCAATGAATATCAGGGGAAGGAGGAAAGAGAAAAATGAAAATTATAGAGCATGTAAGTCTGCCCTGATTCATACCGTGCAAGTGGAAGTATGCTTGATGGTCTTAAGATGCGTAGGGAGAAGTTTCATTTAGTGTTAGGCCAGCGTAGGGTTTTATCCAGTTGGATCCTAAAAACCTTCAAGGATGGAGGCAGCACAGCCCCTCTGGGCAACCTTCCTTTGCCTGGCATGTGCTCCTGTTGCCCCTGTACACGGTGGCATAATATAAGCAAGTTTAGCTGTGAAAAAGAAATAAATTATTAGAGAAAAACAAGGAAATATGTGGAAAGCAGGCAATGAACAATGAGTTCAGTCAGGGAGGACAGAAGACAGCTCTAGGTGCTGCACTCGGGGACTCTTGCATCTTGCCCATACCTACCAGGTGTGCCGAAAGAGGTATCTTACCAAGGACACATGCTGTCTTGCATCAGGGCCTTCACATGACAGCAGTATTTGGTGGAGGCTGATGCAGTTTTTTCCAGTTGCCAGCTAATGCTGAGACTAACATGGCTGTCCTTTTTGTAGTCTGTACTTGTATAGCTTCAGTCTCCATGAAACACATCTTTTTATAACCTTTTCTGCTAAATTAAAGCACATTTTATTTAAAAATAAATACTTCCATTTAAGTGAGTTGCAAGTAGTTGCCATTTGGGACTTAAAGGCAATTTTGCCCCCTGTCATTTTTGTCATATTCTGTTTTATTAGAGTTTAGAAGGGTAAAAAATTTTCATAAAAATGAAAACAATCTGTACCTGCCTAATGTGATTTGTGAAGTGTGAATGAATTTTTCAGAAGCATGCTATGAATCTACACTCTTTTCAGATGGCTGTGGTACTGAGAAATGGCTCCTGTTCATTCTCCATATGTTCCTTTTTTTTTTTTTTCCTTTTGTGCCGAGAGAAAAATTAATAAAGAAAAATGAATGAACCATCCTCAAAATGCTGTATTGTATTTCCTAGCCGTCTACTTCTCAGAAAGACATTTAATAGAGCCTCAGAGCAGGGCGGCATGATGAATATCTCCTGGGTACAGATGAAAACTGCGTGGGATTCTCGCTCTCCATCTTGTTTTCCAAACTTTAGTCACGGAGTGTTGCTTTGCTGGGGAAGAGAAGGAACATGCCTTCTTCTTCAACGTGTGTCTTTGCCAATGGCTATGACAACTGTTTTCCAGCTGAAATGCCCGTTGCTGAAGCCCCAGGTCACCCCTGCCCTGCAGCAGAAGGAAAACCCCCACCAGAGCGTGGGGTGTCTGAACCCGTGTCTCCTCCGTGAGCAAGGCCAAGAGGCAGAGGTGGGGATGGACCCCCTTAGCTGGGGCCCAGATGGCTCCAGGAAGGGCAGGGAGGTGCCGGGTTCACTTGCAAACGGGACTGAAAAGGGAAGGGGTAGGACAAGGAGGGAGGGAGGGGAGGACAGGATGGGAGTGTGGTTTGCACTGTGGTGGGGAGAGGACTGAGAGTCACAGGAGTCTGGAGGTGCCAACAGCGGCAATGAGGAGTTGCATGGGACTGGAGCGGCTGTTGGAGATCTCCTGGAGGATCTCCTGGGGGACGTCCAAATATTCTCCTTCTCTCCTCTCCATATCCCCCTCTCCTTTCCTTCTCCTCTCCTCTCCTCTCCTCCTCC
>NW_009611813.1:15117-23679 GCF_000690535.1 Cariama cristata
CTCCTCTCCTCTCCTCTCCTCTCCTCTCCCCAAATACTCCTGGGATTGGACCTGGGGACCCAACATCTTTGCTCACTCTGGCATTTCTTCTGTCCCAGACTCTCTCAATAGGCTACCTTGGGGTTTAATATGGTTCCCCAATAATGGAAGGGGGATTTATTTGCAGAACTTGCTTTGTAATTGAAATTGGCATTGCCAAAGGTTTGGCACAGAGATGCTATATCGTGTGAACTCCATAAAAATAGTGCAGGGAGGTGCATTGTGCCACACAGCAGTGAGAGTTACTTAACAAACATGCGAGGGCTCTCAAATCTGCCTCGGCAAATGTCCATCTATAGAATGGGGATGGTGTTACTGACTTCCCTCTCTAAGCCTGTGTTAGAGCTATGGATGAAACACAGCAGAGAAAGGATAGAACACTGTTGTTTGGAAAGTACTTCATAATTCATGCTGCTGCAGTTTTAATTACAAACCCAGTTCTGTGATTTAATCTTGAACTGCCCCATCGCTCTTAAGTCTCCTCCAAATAAACACATTGCAAGAAAACAGATAAAAAACTGGGCAGAATGCAGCTGTGTCTGTGAGGTCGTTAGCATTGAGGGGGTTAAAAACTGTCTCTTTCTCTCTCTCTAATTACTCGTTAAGTAGCAAGGGAAATGCAGAGCTCCCTGCTGGGATTTATCTGTTAGAAAAAGATCTCCTGGTCTCTGCAGTGCAGAGTCCTGGCATGGAAACCTGCAGGAGGGAGGTGAGTATTTAGGGCTCAGGCAGCAATTTGGTGCTTGGCAATAACGCCTTTTATGCCATCACTCCTCCTGGGCAGCAGCAGCAAGCGCTGAACAGCCCCAGTTAGTGGAGCTTGCAGGCACACTCCTGTCTCTCACATTGCCTTTCCCTGGGAATTGCGTTCCCTGTCCCGGTGTTCTCGATGGAAGAATGAAGTTTTAGGTAAAGCAGCACCAACAGAGGCAGCTGGCAGGAAGGAGGTGGAATGAAGAAAGAAAAATATCAGGAATTTCAATTCCTAGGATGTTTATAGCCACATGGAAAAAAACCCCAGGAAATCTCTCCCGGCGTGCAGGTGACCTCAAGCCATACGTATCTGTCAGGTTTCAAGCACAGCCCCAACAGCCCAGCTGGCGACTGGTGGCCGTGGGTTGGGCTGTGGTGGTCGCAGTGGGAAATCTCATTCCAGATGCAGCAGGAGCGGAGCCCGCTGCCGGACCCAGCTCGGCTAGAACCGGACCCTCGGGGAGGAAAAGCCTAGCTCTCTTCTGGGAAGCTGCTGTTGTCTCCTCCATCCCTCTGCTCCCTGCAGCTCTCCATCGGCCCCAGGAAGGTTTCTGAAGGGTCTTATCAGGTCAGGGACATTGGCCTAATCTGTGTTGCAGGGCTCTTCAAGGAATCCTTTTTCCCAGATATTAGGGAAGAAACACGAGTTGGGCGATGTGCAGGGGCTGAGGGAGCTGCAGTCTTTTTTTGGAGGAGAATGGACATCAGTGGAGCACTGCATTTGTAGGGAGGGGGTTGTCAAATACGGTGGCACCGGCTTAGTTTTCTTCCCTGAAATTTGATGTTTCTTGACTGAGGAAAGCCCTCGTTGCTGCTGTTTACAGTGGCAAGCAGCACAGCGCTGTTAAAAGCTTCTGTAAAGCTATTGGGCTGATGCTAATGACTTCATATTCCCACTACGCACAATTCAAGAAGGTTTACTTCAGACCAGCTTTCATCTGCTCTCCTGGGCTGGACACCCTTTGGGCACTGGAGGGTATCAGGTCTGCACCCC
The DNA here is from genome assembly GCF_000690535.1 of Cariama cristata. Taxonomy (NCBI): domain Eukaryota; kingdom Metazoa; phylum Chordata; class Aves; order Cariamiformes; family Cariamidae; genus Cariama; species Cariama cristata. Next base: position 16,904 of record NW_009611813.1, read on the forward strand.
GGGCAGTCTTCCTGTTCAGTTTGACCCATGAAGAATCCACTCTGCCTGCTCCAGGACCTCTCCACCAAGTGTGACAGAGCACTTGCAGTGGAAACTGGCAGGACACTTGCTTCCAAAGCGCTCTCCTCAACCAGTGCAAGCAGCTGTCACAGGGATGGCTGGCTATGTGGGGGATCTGAGCTTCTAGACTGTACCTCTCTGTACAGTCTGTTTGCCACTGACCAGATCAGGTTGAAGGTGATGATTTTTTCCAAGATGCAAGAGCCCTCAGTGTAGGCAAGAGATGTTTCTGAACTCAACTGTCTTCTCCCATCCTCCCTATTTCCTGCTCATTGGCATCCCTGGGCTGGAGAAGGAGCAGTTCTGGATTGCCTTCCCCTTCTGCATCATGTATGCCATTGCCGTGCTGGGGAACATCACCCTTCTCCTCATTATAAAGGCAGAGACGAGCCTGCACGAGCCCATGTACCTCTTCCTGGCCATGCTGGCCTTCACTGACCTGGTCCTATCAACGTCCACGCTACCCAAAATGCTTGGCATCTTCTGGCTGGGCTCTGGGGAGATTGGGTTTCTCTCCTGCCTTGTTCAGTTGTTCTTCATCCATACCTTCTCATCGGTGGAGTCGGGCATGCTCATGGCCATGGCCTTGGATCGCTACATCGCTATTTGCTGCCCGCTGCGGCACTCCAGCATCCTCTCTGTGCCGGTGGTGGTGGCCCTCGGGACCCTGGTGCTGGTGCGTGGGGTCCTCCTGGTGAGTCCCTTCTGCTTCCTCCTCCACAGGATGCCCTTCTGCCAGCATCATGTCATCGCCCACTCCTACTGCGAGCACATGGCTGTGGTGAGGCTGGCATGTGGGGACACCAGAGTCAATGTCATTTACGGCCTCTTCGTGGCTTTCATAGTGACAGGATATGACGTGATCCTGATCTCTGTGTCCTACACCGTGATCCTGCGGGTGATAATGAGGCGGTCATCCACACAGGCACGGCTTAAAGCCTTCGGCACTTGTACATCCCATGTCTGTGTCATCCTTGCCTTTTATGTCCCTGGCCTCTTCACGTTCCTCACCCACCGGTTTGGGCAGAGCATCCCTCTCCACGTCCATATAATAGTGGCCAATCTCTACCTGCTAGTGCCCCCAATGTTAAACCCCATTGTTTATGGGGTGAGAACCAAGAAGGTCTGGGACAGGGTGGTCCTCCTCTTCCAACGAAAGGGAATCTGACCCACATATATGTGCCTCAAACTGTGCTCATAATTTACCGATGATGCTGGTAAACTTAAAGTTAACACCGTGACCATTTATTTGTCCAGGGAGGAACCCTTTCTGAATGCCTGGAGTTTACGCAATGCATTCTTGCAGAAGTCACTAGATTGTCTCTTCTGTTTCACTGTCCAGGAGGTTTCATCCATTGTGCGATAAAACTTGGCATAAAGACATTCAGTCTGGCTTCTACACCACTGGGAGATGGAGAGTTCATCCCTCCCAGAAGTTAAACTCCTCACGGCTAAAATTCTTTCACTATTAAAAACAACATCCTCTCATTTACACTGAAAGGCTGAGTATCTCCAAAAGATCTTCCTGCAGCAGCTTTCATTATATAAAGAGTGTTTCCTGGACTGTGTGATGGTACTTAAAAGACGTGTTGACGTGGCACTTAGGGACATGGTTTAGTGGTGGACTTGGCAGTTTTAGGTTTACGGTTGGACTTGATGATCTTGAAGGTCTTTTCCAACCTAAATGATTCTATGATTCTATGGGAAGGTGCTCAGATGGGAATGGTGACTGTCCTTGTAGAAATAAATGGGTAGAATTAAATTTTAAGCATTAACCTTTTTTTTTGTAAGAAAGGCAAAACCTACAATAATCCTATGCTAGTAAATTGCAGAAGTCCTATGTAAATGTAAACCCTTTCAAAAATATCAGAAATCGTCACTGATGCAATTATTTGGAGTGATGTATCACAGGGAGATCATTGCTAACAGGATTGCACTATACTAATATAAGTCAACTATCCCAATAAACAGGCAAACATGTTTTAAAAAATCACTGCTCTATATCTGAAAAAGGTAGGCAGCAAAATGAGGTGAAGGTCAGATGACCCAAACTCAAGTTATGAAACTCAAGCACATTACAGACCTTTGCTTTATTTTTAGTGCAAACTGAAGAGCACGAATGGACGGAGAGGAGATCTCTGACCTGGCCTGGCATTTCTTGGAGCTCGCTCTCTTCCTGAGCAGCCCTGGCTATCACGGCCACCCATGGGAAGCCTCTGGGCTCTGCCATCTCTCCGTGAGCTGGATACCAGCGGGGAGGCAGGATGGGGAGCCCCAGGAAGAGAACACGTGCTTCTGCTGAAGCGAAGCAGATGTTAGGCTGCAGACAAAATGGGAAATTAATATTTTTTTGGCACCGTTTCAGCAGAATACTTAAATTTCAATTCAGTTCATCCTTTTTCTTCAGAGAAAACAGAAGTAGCTTTTCATGGACCACAGACGAGAGGCAGGGGAAGCCAAAGGAGGAGAGACCCAACTGCAGTTTGTCTAAGAGCCAGTCTCAGAGCCCCCTTCATAAAGCAGGGCTGCATCATCTCTTGTGGACTGACACTCAGCCTCCACTGCTCTGGTGAGGCAGAACCCCATTTTTCTGTAGGCTCCAGAAAAAATATTGTTGTTCTTATTAACAACATGAGAGCTGCCCTTATGACCCACGTCCATCCATTCCACCACGCTGCCTCCTCCAGTGGCAATGGGAGAGGTCTTCTAAGAGATGCCTTTTTCAAGTAAGAAATGTCAGCAGGGGATCGCCGCTGGTCGGATGTGTGCAAAGGTGACTGCAAAGGCTGACTCGTATAGCTCCTTGTGACCGATGAGATGCGTGCGTACAAGCCACAGCACCACATAATATCGGATACTCAGCACCAACAGCTTAGGGTCCTACTCTACGATTCCCTTCTCCGTAAATAAAGCCAGCTGTGACACCTGGATCACTGCGCAGTATGGATGGGGTGGTCATGGGGTGGGAGGGGGCCAGCAGTGCCCTCCAGTCAGTGTTAACGCTGTGTGTGAGCTGCCTGGAGAAAGTGGTGGGAAAGCCGAGGAGGGCTGTACACAAATCAGGGACACAAGCACGCTTTTGGGGCAGAGAGGGATTGTACATCTTTGAGGTGATGCTTTGAAATTCAAAGGCAACGAACAGCCCCATTGCTGAAAAAGGCCAAACCTGAACGTTTTGAGGGGTAGTCCAGTGTTTTCAGGAGTTTAATCTTCCAACAATGGTGCCTGAGGCCACAGCTGCCAGGACAGGGAGATCTTGCCACCATCGCTCTCTCCTCTTGGTAGGTTCACATCTCTCCTCCTCACCCCAACAGAGAGTCTCCCAGGAAAGTTTCCTCCTGTCTGACGTCTCCTTGTTGAAGTCAGAAGCCACCACCACATTCAAGTCCTGCTTTAACTTCACACCTAGTTTCTAGTCCTATTTAGCTCCTGGTGCTGACCCAAGGCAGTTTCACAGTAGCCTTCCACTTGACACTGGGATTCACTCTTAATAGCATGCTTGCATCATCTCCTTTGACATAGAGGATCAACCGAAAAAAAAAAAAAAGCAGAAGTATCCAGTGAGCCTGGGACTCCTGGGGGATTTTGTGGAGTGGCTATATAAAGATGCCTTCACTGGCAGCCTGCAGGCAAGATGTTCAGGCAGCTCATATTTGGGTATCGCTCTGGATTTAAGGCAAAGTGATCTGCTTTTCTGGGCTGCTTTTCAGATGTCAGATGTTAGATAATGTCAGATAACTTTGTCAGTGTTACTGCAGTATTAGTGTTAAAGTGATTATTAGTTTTAAAGGGAGGATGTGCGTGTAATGAAGAGCTTGTTACCCTCAGACCCTTTTCTTGTCAATGGGGGCTGTACACACTGTTTATCTGACCAGGGTAGACATCAGGGTGGGACAAACTGCCTTCTGGCAGTGCCTGTTCCCCAGTGTCGTTGGTGGGGTCCAGACAAGCAGCTGAGATGCTGGTACCTACACAGCAGGCACCTGCACCCAGGGGAGAGGACAGTGACCTGTAAGGAAGGACAATCCTTGCCTGTGTTACAGCTTGGCAGGGTGGATAAGTACAACCGAAATCTTCTCTTCTCAGCACGCAGAAGTGGTTCCTGTACACCACAGGCAGCTGCCAGAGCTTTCCTCCCTGCGAGAGGGTGATGTGGTTATTGTTTACTTCATTTATACTGGAAAATAGCACTTGCATTTGTACACACGAGAATATCCAAGTCCAAAATCTTTCACCTTTGGGCTAGCAGATGTTCACAACGCTGCTTTTTGGCAGCGTGCTGGTGAATGCTTGTTGGCTGGATTCTGCAAAGTGTTGCTGCACTATCTAGGTTCTCAGCTGTGCACAGCTCTCAAAGATGCAGAAAACACTTGTTGCAAAGGCACTTACGCCAGGTCTTTGCTGCCAAGGTTATTTTTAGGGAAGGAAAAGATCACCCAGTCTGATATTCATTCACAGCAAGAAAGAAAATAGACGTGCAAAGAAGTAAAAAAAAAAAAAAAAAAGAGAGAGAGAGATCTCTGAAATGAAGATGAAGCTCACAGCCAGCAGAGATGATGTGCTCTGCAACACCCCGACAGAAGGGAGATATGGGAATCTCACTCATAAAGCACTGGAAGCCACACTCAGATATCCAGGTGAGGGAGTCACCTGGCAATGTCAGAGCACAGGTCTGGGTATCTGCATGCTGCTCCTTCTCTTGCTCTTCTACAGGGAAAGGAAAAGCCAGAGCAAGGATGGGTGAACTCCCTCCACGACTCCCAAGTCCAGAGGTGGGCTCTCTAGTAAAGAGCTCTCTGTGTCCTGGCGTAGAGAAGCCCATAATTCAACCATCAACTAGGTACTCTGTCCCTCCATCTCCATAAACTTGCTGATTTTGGGGAGCTGTAGTTCTCCGTGCCAAGAACTGATCACAAAGGTAAAATGCTCTCTTGCTGTCTCAGCAAACTCAGAAGTCTGGATCGCCACCACCACAGTGAGAGACACATGACAAAAGCCTTGCTTTATGGCATGATTACTCTTGCATGATTTCTGTGAATTCTTTTGTAGGATGAGTGGGATCTGCTGCTTGATCTTTGACAGGACAAAGACCCTGCACTAGGAAAATGACCAACAGTAGACTCCTTAGACCTTCTACCTTCCTTCTAGAAGGAATCCCAGGAATCGAAAGTGGGAACGTGTGGCTTGCCGTCCCTTTCTGCTGCATGTACGTTACTTCCATCCTGGCAGACGGTGCAAGTCTCTGTCATCAAAGCAGAACGCAGCCTCCACGAGCTCCTATACCTCTTCCCGTGTATTCTGGCTACCACAGAGCTCGGTGTGTCTCTGTCTACACTCCCCACAGTGCTGAGTGTGCTGCTCTGACTCTTGGGAGATCAGGTTTGACACCTGCCTTGCCTAGATGTTCTTCATTCACTGCTTCTCCATCCTGGACTCCGGGGTGCTGTGGGCCATGGCCTTTGACCACTTCACGGCCATCTACAACCCCTTGCAGTGTGCATCCATCCTGAACAGCCCCAGGATAGGTGTCATCGGGCTGGCTCTCACAGCAAGGAGCATTAGCCTCTTGCTCCCCTTGCCAATACTTCTAAAGAAGTAGTCGTTCTGCAAGTCCCACGTGGTGCTCACTCCTGTTTGTGCCCCAGCTTACTCCAGCTGCCCCATGCAGATACCAAGGTGAATAGCATGTATGGTTTATTTGTCATCCTGGCCACCTTTGGGCCAGACTTGCTGTCTATCATCCTGTCCTGTGTCATGATCATTAAGACTGTGCTGAGTATCCAAGGAAGAGCATCTCAAGGCCCTGAACATCTGTGTCTCATATCTGTGCTGCTTTGATTTATTATAGCCCGATGACTAGTTTGTCCATGGTGTACAGGTTTTGGAAACCTGCCTTTCCTCTGATTCACGACCTCATGGCCGATATCTACCTCCTTGCACCCGTGTTTAGAGTGTAAAAATTAAACAGATCTGCAGAGGGATACACAAACTCCCAGTCCAAGGCGGCGCTGATGTAGGACACAGAAGACCCAAGAGGTTTTGCATACGGTAGAACAGCTCCCGGGCTGTCCCTCCAGCCTGCTGTCTCTCCTTGCCCACAGGTACCAGCCTGCCCAGCCAGCTCCCTCAGCTTGCTTGCTGGATTTTCAGATTTTCATCTTTCACTCTGTGCAGGATGCCCTGTCTGGAGCTCTGCAAACCACCACCCCTGCCTGGCTGCTGAGTTTGGACCATGACTCAGTTCTTGGCAGATATTGTCCTACTTGTCCTCCTGTCCTCCACCTGCACCCTTTGCACTGCTTAACCTACCCTTCTGTGGGAGGGAAAGGGGAAAAGGCTGCAGTTTTCTCCGTGTTTTGCGCCTGTGCAGGACCTGGCACTGTGACGCTGTGCTCCTTGGCAAGGGTCCTTGGGAACTACAGAAACAGCAGCAATTACCAAAATTTAACTGTCACCCACTCTGCCGCCGAAAGGACATGGTCACTCCTGCAAGTCTAAATTTGGTAAGGCATTGGCAAATTTAGAACATCATCATTTCCCCTCACTTTGGACATTATTTACTGTTCTAATTGCTGATGTCATTACTATAGTTCTTAGTGATAGTCCATCAAATACCTGTCAAAGGTATCTGATCAATGTCAAATGTCAAAGTGACAGGTATTTCAGTTGATACGTGTGTTAGTAATATACACAGCAACTATAATTCTTAGCAGGAA
>NW_009611813.1:23710-29111 GCF_000690535.1 Cariama cristata
ACACCTAACAGTTATAGATAAAATTAAGCAATGTGTACACAAACCCAGCTCCCATTTCTGCTGCAGAACTGTCAACCACGGGCTTCCAATCCACAGCCCACAGACACCTCAGGGAAATACAGTGCTGTGTGAAATACAAATCATTAAAAAAAAAAAAGCCATGCTTAAAGGGCTTAAGCTTTGAATACACAGGGACAGTACCTTTTCAGGTTGTAAGTAGAAAAAAAGACAAAGTTATAAAATGCTCCTCTAACCTATGATAATTATTTGCCTAGCTTGTCTGCTGCTCTTTTCAGGGGCTGCAGTGACTGATATGGAAGAAGTTAAACTTTTCCAGCCCTCAGCACTCAAGGAATTCACGCTCCATCTGTCTCTGTAAACAGGGAACATGGCATTGTTTAATTGGAGGGCATGTGGCTAAACTCATTAGTGTGCCATGAAAAGTGGAATTAGTCCATTTCCAACTGCCCCACTTTTCAGACAAAGCTCCAGACATCTGTGCCTCCACTCTTTACTTCGCCAGCTAAATAATTGGCTTGATAAGTTAAATTAGCAGACAGCTTTCCAGAGTGCTCTGATTATCTTCAACATGAAAATATATATTGAAGTATTTGAATCTGGGTGTACAGACTTGAACGTGTACCTCATCCTCATCATCTGTAAATGTGCTTTAAATGACCCACAAAAATAAAAAGATTGCTTTGCTCACTCTGTGCACCATCAACTGCTCCAGCCTGGGTAAATATTCATTAAAATGGGAAAAGTCCCATCCTCCACCCATGGGGCTGCCCCAGAGGCTGGGCATCCTGCCCCCCCAGTGCCCCTTCACAGAGCTCTTCACCTTGATTGCTCCACAGTGAGACTGAGGGAGGAATACTCCTCGCCTGCTCCTCCCCTCTTCCTTTTATTTTGGTCTTTGTCGAGACACGTAAGCAATGTGTCTGCACACAGGGAAAGGATGAATTCCCACAGCTGAGTACTGTGCCATGGGGGAGGAGTGGATGCCCTGGCTCCGGTGGATGCTCAGCTTCTTCCCAGCAGGATGAACACGGAGCCTGTAGACAGAGTGTAATCCTTGCTTGGTCATGCTTCATAGCATCATCTGTCAGGCTTTTGGTGAGTAAGGACCAGGGGAACTGCTTCGCCATCTCCAAGCGTGCTCAGCACCAGCCACTTTGGAGACAGGAGCAAAACATCATCCCAACAGCAGACGGGGCACAACCTATGGTTTGTGAAAGACCCCGTGAAAAAACACAGTTCTTAACGCTTGACTTTGGGGCTTTAAATCCTGTCTGAAACATGCTGTTATAACACTGGACGTTACTCTCTATAGAAACGCCCCCTCCCTCCTCCAAATATCAGCAGTTTCATCCCTGCAGTGTCTCTGTGTTGCAGCAAGAGGCACCCAGGCTGTGGAAAACAGAGGAGACAGCGTATTGGGGAAGAAATAGGGATAGCTGATGAAGATGTATGTGGATAGATAAACGGACAGCCAAGGGGTGTGCTGGCAATAGCTGCCTGGGTGGTGAGGTAATGGGTTTGGAGGGTGTACTGATTTTGGCTAGGATAGAATTAATTTTCTTCATAGTAGATCATACAGTGCTGTTTTCGATTTGTGACCAAAACAGTGTTGAGAAAACACTGATGTTTTATTTCTTCCTGAGCAGTGCTCACACAGCACCCAGATCTTTTCTGTCTCACACCCTGCCCCACCAGCAAGGAGTCCAGGGGTGCACAAGGACTTGGGAAGCGACACAGCCAGGACCACAACTGACCAAAAGGATATTCCAAACCATATGACATTGTGCTCAGCAATAAAAACTGGGGGAAGGATGAAGTGGAATCATTCACTGTGGGGTTAAACCACAACAGAGGGAGATGGATGGACAGAGTGTGAAACAGCTGCAGGAACACACAGTGATAGATAAGCAAGCTGGCTGTGAACCAAAGCTATCCTTTATCACAAAACCTGAATGGAAAATGACCCACCCAAAATTAAGACATCAGTGATGAAGCAAGGCTGACATGGAAGTGCATTGACCCTTCAGACACCCTTACCTCTGTTTGGCTGAAGTCTTTCAGCAGAAGACGAAGAGACAAGGAACTGCCCTCCTGCCTGAGCATTTCAAATGCAGGGGAAGCTGTCTGTTTTTATAACACCTGTGCGAAATCTCCGCAGCAATGACAGTCACCTGGGACCTGCTGCGGGGGCTGAGGCCATGAAATGCAAACCAACACCACAGTCCGGGAAGGTGGTGGTACTCCTTTTTGTACCTTGAGCTGCTACCACCCTGGCAGCGGCACAACCGTAAATGCTGCAAGAGCAAACACGAGGATCATAAATGTTTAGGAAATGCTGGTCAGCGCAGCAATTGAAAAAAATAGTTTTCACTACATTTTTTTCCCCTTTAAAATAGCACTGTGAATTTTTAAAATGTTAAACATTTAATAAAGTCAATTATTTGCCCCAAGTGTAGGTGTTGTCTCCAGGATGACACTGCTGCTCTGCACTTGCTACCTAGATCCGAAGGCAAGATAGAGATGCAGCTCCTTGGAAACACTGCTTTGATTTCATCACTGAATTTTGGACAGAGTGCATCTTTGGATCTTTGCACCCCTAGAAAAAGACACACATCTCTGCCAAGACTTTTAGTGCAAAAGTGGTGCTTTACTCTTTTTTCCTCTGTGTGCTTGAGATGATATAAGTTCTTCCATGGCAAAATTTCGGGGAAAGAGGGTTGGGAAAAGGATAGAGAGAGGGATGTGCAGCGCCCGCCCACAAGCTCAGCCCTTACCAGCACAGGCGGAGACCAAACCTACTTTTTGGCCATGCAAAAGCACTCTTGCATACACATCGTTTTTCAAACATCAGCAGTGGCATCCCAACAAACCCTTTTAAAGAGACACATTTTATTTTCCCCATGTTATTAATAGGGCAACTAAACCAAAGAGGCAAAACAGAAAAAGCTAAGGCAAAGGCTAGTGTTTATGGAGTACTTTGCTGGAATATTGTCCCAAGGTGCTAATGGAAAATGATCCAGCATCGATTCAAGTATAGATCACACCCGACAATGCCTGCATTTCAACTGCCTGCATTTCAGCCCATGTACCTGAGCTCGTTATCTGGGACAGACTCAAACATGCAGAAATGGCCAAGACAAATTGTCTTGCCTTTCTTTTCCCACTAAAAGGGGTTCCTTCTCTCTAGCGTTGTTGAACATTGAAAACTTCATGTGTGTGAAATAAAAATTATTAATAAAGCAAGCAGAAACTCCCCAAACAAAACTGTCCCAAAGCAAAGCACTCCCCTCCATGGAAGGATGTTCTTCCCTGGAAGAAGGTGTAGAACAGAGAGAGGGCAAAGCAGGAGCAAGGGCAGTTTGTTTGGTTGTTTGGGGCACAGCCAGGTGGCATGTGGCCAGTACACAGAGGAAGTCATAGGAGTGCTGCATAGGACAGGGTGAGCATATTTGCAAAAAGTCTCCATCCAAGCAGGTGCTTTCCAGCGTTCATGGCAGCGGTGGTCTGTGCAGCTCTAAGAAGTAACGGGAAAGCTTTGAAACGTGTCTCGGTGATCTGCTCCATGTCTGTCCCTGCAGATGCAACTCCGAGGACCACCACAGCCACCCGCTGCCAAAAGGCTGCCGGGGACTCAGGGGCACGTGGCTGAGCACCAAACCATGGCAGGCTTTGGGCAAGCTTAATCATCACTCTGCAACCCTGCGGTGAAGCTGAGTAGTCTCCAGAAGAGGAGTCTCCCATTTGTGATCTGTCAGGTGACAGGAGGGAATATGCCCTGCGGTGAGATGGTGCTCTGCTTTCTGGGGACCAGCGGGTCCCCCCTGTCATTCACACATCTCTGCCGTATGGACAAAGGTGGTGCTTCTCCAACCTCTCTCAGTCACTGCGGTTTGACAGCGTGGATGCATCGAAATCACATTAACTACCATGGTGTTTGTTACTGCGTCGTGAATACGTGGATCTAGAGATCATTTAGGTGCTGCCAACAAAAACAAAAACAAAAAGAATAATTTGATCTCTAAGTTCACTTTGTGCCAGACAGTGAGATGTCCTGCACTTCTGGCCAGATAAGTCTTTGGCATATGAAAGAGAAATTCCTCATCATCCCAGAAACGTTTTCCCTGCCACTTCTGGTTTGGGATGGAAAATGAGCATGTGTCTGGTTCTCTTATTGAAGAGAATTTGGGCTGGAAGGCCACTAAGCAGAGGTGGGAAGAGGTAAGAGGGCAGAAAAAAGAAAAGATGAGGCAGATCAGCTATGGTAAGACACCCTGGCACGTCAAACCTTCATTTCTCCAAAGTTACCAAGGGGGTTGGATCAAAAATCTCTTAATATACAAATGATTTTTCTCATTTTTTTGCAGTAGTACTGCAGTTGCCATGACATCATCTTTTGTTAGTGACACGGGAAAAAAGTCGTGGTCCTGTTCCCAGCCAGTCCTTGCACAACGTGGCTCACGGAAAACAGCCCGCAGAGCTGGCCCCATCCCTCCAGTCTCACCCATGGGATTGCTTGTGGTCCTACAGGTTAAGCCCTCTCCTGTGGGCTAGGCAAGCTGAAAGGGATCCCCCTTGTTTCACAGGCAGATAGATTTTCTGTCCAAATATCTCTGTAAGGCAACATGCGGTGTAAAAAACTACCAGCAATGGTTGCTGCGGGGGCACGGACACATTAGGTAGCTTGGATATTTCCACACTGTTTCATGGAGAAAACATCATCTTTATTTACTTCTCAAAAGCAATAAAGCATCTTTTGCAAAATCAGAACAAGTGCATTACCATTCATCCTCATTTCAAGTAGTGTGGGAAAACACAACAATCTTATCGCATGGATGGCTGGATTTTGTTATGATTACTTTCCAATCCCAGCAGCTCCAAGACCTGACTTCTGAAATGCTCTATTATGCTGACACTCCTGACGGAGAATTCCCTCTAGAGGCATAAAATTGCGCCTTACACTATATATAACCCCTCGGGGACAGCAGAGAGTCAGTTACAGAGTATTTTTGGCTTATGCTAAGAAGTGAAAAGAACTGGTTTTTTGTTTTTTGTTTTTTTGTTTTTTTTTTTCTCTTGTTATTTTGGTAAGTGTAAGGATCAGGACAGATAAAAATAATTATACCTGATAGTCCTCTGGTTAGCCTGCTCCTTAGACTGACATTGAACTTTGAATAAGAATTCCTTAGAAGGCTCTGAGGTTTGATTAATTCGTTATATTTTTAAGCAGGAATTTTTAAGGTTCCATTTCCAGGCAATGCGCCACAGCAGTTAACAAGGAGCAGCCTGGTCTAATGAAAGATGTCCCTGCCCACGGCAGGGGGTTGGACCAGATGATCTTTAAAGGTCCCTTCCAACCCAAACTATTCCATCATCCTAAGAG
>NW_009611813.1:29142-33306 GCF_000690535.1 Cariama cristata
TAGGGAAAACACAAATGCTTCTTGCACAAGCACAACTCACACCACCGCATATTTCATTGCACAGACTCCATTAATTATCCTAGCACAGATATTTGACTAAATCTTTTTCTTAACACCTGTAAAAACTGCAAACAATGTCTATTATGAGACAAATACAAAGTTTTACCTTCCATCCCACGATTTGCAAACCTGAGGGTCCCATTTTCATGGTGGGTCTGCAGGAGGGCAGTTTCCAGGAGGAGAGGTGACGTCTCCCGATGGCTGAGGAAGAGCAGGTATCCAACCACAGATCACAATTGTTCTCTGATTTATGTAATTCAACACTATTTCCTAATGTCTTTTCCTACCAATTTTCACAAGAAGCAATCCTCCTCTCACAAAATCAGTTGTTAGTCTGTGCTGTTATGGTGTAAATTCCCTTCCTTTCTTTCCAAAGCAAAACGGTGTGCTCATTTATCACAGGTTTGCAGTGCTGCCTCAGGTTTGGGAGCAGCTGCCGCGAAAGAGGGGAACAATGCATCAACCTGCTAGTGTGAGCTTCCATCGTTTCAGGGCTGCACGACGCAATTCATAGGGATTCAGGAGTTTTCTATCATTTCTGAATTAGACCTGAACTAAATCTGGGCTGTGCAGATTGCGGTTCCTAAGAAATGAGGGGACACCAAGAGCACCTCATGAGGGCGAGCACTGGACCAGCCCCGTGTTCACAGCCTTTCTGCTAACCACATTCCCTGGGTGTGAAGGATATCTTACCCCAGATTTCCACCTCAATTTGTTCTGTCCATGTCACTACGAGCATTGGAAATTGTGTTATTCTGTATGCTAGAAAAGCAGACCAAACCCTCCACCAGCCCTGCATCATGTCTCCTCCGTGCTGGCCCTCGCTGGCCTTGGGCTGTCTCTCTCCACCATGCCAGGGATGCTGCGGTCTTTGCTCATGGCAATTAGCCTGTACCCCCGTGTGTCTCAGCTCTTCCGTATCTGCTCCCTCACCTTCCTGGAGTCAGCAGTGCTTTTTGCCATGCCCTTTGGCAAGCATGTTTTTTCCTGTTTTGTACAATAAAATAGCTAAAAAAAAAAAAAAAGGAACTTGTCCCCTTTGTCCCAATAAATAAATAACCAAGCCTGACCCACAGCCTTGCTCTATGCACCACGAAGGCCCCTTGGATGGCAGAAGGAGGGCCAGGCACGACAAAGCCCAGATATCAGCTGGCACAGTGGGTTTTGTTTGCCCAGTGATGTTGGGAACTGAATGCCCTCAGCCCAGAGAGAGGGGGTCTTTTGGACTGTGGGTGCCTGGGGATGAGGGTCTGCTATCTCCTGTTAGGCCAACTGATACAGCTAGAAGAAGTGGACATGTCCCAAACATCCCAAGAGTCTGAGTTCAAGGGTTTTCTCCTGTATCAGCTGCTCTAAAAAGAGATCACACATCTCCAGCCCTAGAGCAGGGCAAGGCAGGTGCCAGCTCCCTGAGAGCAGCAACGGCTCGGCTGGGAACTCTGTGCTCCGGACAGCGCTGGCTTCACCTTATTTCACATTAGTGTAGAGCTGGGAGAACAGATGTGGATTCTTTGCACTCCCCCATTTTTCCTGTGATCCTCTCTGAAACACTCCCGGGTGCCGGGACCCTTTGCGTGGGTTCACAGACCCCCGTGCAGGCACTGGCAGGGAGCACACATCAGAGAGCACCGCAGCGTTAAGGAAACTGTCTGCAACAGCCCTTAGGAACAAGAAATACACCCACACGCAGACGGCATCGCATTAAACAGCACAAACTCCCCATGTCCCCCTCCTTCCCCAGCACAGAGACAGGGAGACGCTGCAGGCATGGTGCCGGGAGGCATTTATTTGGTGGTTACAGCTTGTCAGTACCCAAAGGGCATCTCCTTGTGCTCAGAGGTGCCTGAGGCGGAGCAGGACTCTTCCTCGCACGGCCCATCCCGGGATGCTCAGTGGTACTTGCGAGCTAGAGCGTGAGCCACGACACTGACCAGCTTTTGCCAGGCAAACTGGCAAGCAGGGGTGAAATCCCTGGCAAAGTGGGAAGCCAGGACAATGATTAGGATGTCTCCAAGGAGCTGGAGGAGAAAGAGGGAAACAGATGGGGTTAGTGCTGCGTGGACCGTTGTGCCGCAGCAGACCATGGAGCAGGGACTGGACATCCCCCAGCCCAGGCTGAGCTGTTGGACCCCCCACCTCCCGAAGAAGGCTCCACGCTCTTGCTGCACACAACTCCACCCTGTCCTGCCATGTCTTTAGCTCTAAACAGCTTCTTCCCTTATGCAAGCTCTCGGTCTCCCTGGTTTTCCTGCTGCAGACCTTCCTCCCTCCGGTCCCTCTCCTTCCTGTCCCGTCCCCCCCCCAGACACCACCCTGCAACCCACAGGCTGCGTCTCCTTTCTCCTGACCTCTCCCTGAGGCTGAATTCCCCTCCTGAAAGGACTCTCATGTGCTGCACACTCCTCCTCTTCCTCCCTGGCAGCCCTGCCTCATCAGGCTGCAGGGCTGGTTACAGGGACTGGCTGACTCCCCGTTCCCTGGGGTTGTTACAAAAAAATCCTCAGTCTTTCCATAGAAAGCTCAGGGTTTGGGGAAAACCGTATTTGCTTCATTCTTTTTTTTTAAAAAAAAAAAAAAGAACGAACGAAAGATGAAAGAACAAACCTTGAAACTATTTCCCTCTATCTTTGGGATGCTAAAGCAATTTTGCCTGAGACCCACCCGGCAAAATGATCCATTTTTTTTAAAGAGGAGGAAGAAGTGTCCCATCCAGACAGGCAGAGCCGGTGCTGGGCAAGGCAGAAACCTGCTCTGCAGTTTTCGAGCACACCAGCTGCTTCTCTGTCTGTAGGACCTACGATTCCCTTAAATGCCCTGCTCCGCTCCCCTCTGCCTTTGACTCCTCCAGCCCATGCTGCATCTTCCCCTGGGTTTGTTTCTTTTGTCCCCAGCGAGATCTCCTTCAGGTAACAATCTCCCGACACCTTCTCCTCCCCACCGCTGTGCTGGTAGTGTGAAAGTCACCCACATCCTTGCAAAGAGTCCTGCACAGGCTGTCACCTCGCTTGGGTACCACACAGGGACTCTGCCTTCACCAGCCAAAGCAAGCGCCCCAAGACAGCGTCGTTGGAGGCAATACCCCCAGTTTCAAAGCAAAATCTGACTTCCCCCACATGACACAGGGAAAGGGCTGGGACTGCAAACACATCTCACCCTGAAGTTCTCGGGGTCCACGTGCAGCTTCTCGCAGTGCAGCTCGGACAGCTTGGCGTAGGTCGCCTTAATGTTGTCCAAGTTCTTGACGGCTTCCCCGAAGGAGGTGAGCACTTTCTTGCCATGGGCACGGACCTTGGGGTTGCCGATGATGGCGGTGGGGCTGGAGAGGTTCCCAAAGGAAGCGAAGAACCTCTGGGTCCAGGGGTAGACGATCAGCAGCCTGGGGCGAGACGGAGGGACACAAGCAGACACAGGTAGGTTACTGCTACCAAATGCAACTGCCGCAGCTTCTCTCCCCATGGTACAGCTGAGCAGATGCCCCAGAGCTGGACCTACCTGGCCAGGGCCTCGGCACCGCATTCCTCCACGTTGACCTTGCTCCAGAGGCTGGCGATGAGCTGCTTCTCTTCAGCTGTCCAGTGCACCATGGTGGCAGGCGGCTTTGCTCAGAGCTGCAGGAGGACACAGACCCCGTAGCTGAGCTGCAGACCCCACGGAGGCTTTTATCCCCTGCCGACAGGTCCTCCCCGAAAAACTGGTGCATTGTCTGTGGCGGGGCGGGGGGTCCCCACCAGTGGGGAGCAGGAGGGGACGGCCAGGGTGTGGCACGCCGAGAAGAGGCCTCTGGTTATCCTGAGCTCAAGGGCTTTCTCCCTTCCCCTCTGTGCAGGCAGTTCTCCATCTCACCTACCAGCCCTGGTCCCCTTCGCAGAGGAAGGGCTGCACAGCCCGCTGTGCAATTCTCCATCACGCCTTAACGTGTGTGCGTGGGACT
The DNA here is from genome assembly GCF_000690535.1 of Cariama cristata. NCBI lineage: Eukaryota > Metazoa > Chordata > Aves > Cariamiformes > Cariamidae > Cariama > Cariama cristata. Next base: position 33,134 of record NW_009611813.1, read on the forward strand.
CAATGGGTGTGAGCCTTGCGCCTTGGCTCTCCCAAATGCTGGACTCTGCCGTGCCTTAGCATTTCATCAGCGAAATGATGAATGCCCCTGCCAAAATGCAACCTGTGGCAGAGCAACCCAGAGGGATTTGCCACCAGCAAAACGTGCAGATACCTGCACTGCAGGAGGGCTCC
>NW_009611814.1:0-287 GCF_000690535.1 Cariama cristata
CCTGATAACCTGAAATAAGTTCTCCTGAACCGTTTAAAACTTGGCTGGAAAACGGCTGCAGTAAAGGGCATCTGTGTCACCTGTGTCTAAAGGCACAGGAGAATAAAGCCATCTAACTTCTCTCTTGTTTTTCCCTTCAGCTGCACGGGCAGAGGGGACTGCGCGGTGGTTTCCTTTACTGGAAGCAGCGGAGGGTCCCGGCATCCCTGCGTACGGGTCTCCGGTCCCCGACTTCTGGCAGTGTCCCGGAGATGAGGGGTCAGCGGTGTGGGAGCCAGCGCTGCTGC
>NW_009611814.1:335-772 GCF_000690535.1 Cariama cristata
ATCCCCAGCCGAACCAGGGGCGGTGGTAGGGGGACAGGCCGGTCCCCACCGCTGTGTGTGGCACACGGGGGGCCTGCAGACCCCTGCGGCACAGAAACCTGTCCCGTTGTGTGGCAGGAGGGACGCTGCGAGCAGAAGGTGCCTGGAGGGGCTGGATGGAAAACTGGTGTGCTTGAGCAGATGCTTTGTGGAGAAGGGGCTCCGACGGAGCGCCCGCCGTGCCATGCCCCCGCCGGGGCTGCTCCTCGCTCTGGCGGGCGGTGGTTTCCGTTCTGTTTTGGGAGGAGAGCTGTCTTCGCGGTGGTTTTGTGCAGCAGGGGTTTTATTTCACTTGCCAACACGGATGTGTGCACCGTGATGCTGCTCGCTCTTAGTGTGCTGCTTTGAGCTTCCCTCTTTGGCTGCGGGCGCTTCCCTGGCGGTGCCATAAGCACGTG
>NW_009611815.1:0-4707 GCF_000690535.1 Cariama cristata
CCAAGAGTTGGCAACCGGAGGGGCACCTTGGGCGACAGCGGTGTGTGAGAGCGGAGGCAACGCCGCGGGTGCGCTGGGCGAACCGAGGGGTAACGTTCCCCGTGGGTACGTTAAAGAGAGCTGGGGGGCTGCTGCGCTGGAGGGGCAGGAGGGGTTGTGACGGGAATTTAATTTCGGAGATTCTCAAAAGGAGGAGAATGGTGTCGGGAAACAAGCGGTTGGATGTGGTTTAAACACTGTTCTTTTAACAACAAACCCAAAAGACTCCATTCAGAAGTTCAAATAAAAACGTCTCTGTGAAAGTGCTGGGACGGGGTGACAGTTGTGTTTGTGTCCAGATGCCGACTTCGTTGTTTTGGGAAAAGCAGTCAGAAAGGTGTGTTTCTCGGAGGGGCGTCACGATGCTCCGTGTGCTCGGTCATTTACTGTGTGATGAAAAAAACAGACTTAGGGGAAAAGTGGGGTTTTAAAATCTATTTTTGAACCTAAATTTTTTTCCCTTAGGGAGCAACTTTTCTGTTCTTGGGGAGACAAAAGCATCGAGTGATTCATGTAGGAGAGGTGACGTGGGGCCCGGCACAGTAGAAAAGTCTCACATGAACTGATTTCTACTGGTATTTCAATAAGTTAAGGGTCTGCTTTTCTATTCGGCTGTTCTTGACTAAGTTTCCACTTTTTAGTGTCGATGCAGATTAAGAGATATTGCAGAAGTTGTGAAGTACCGCAGTAAACGTTAAATTGTGGGTCGGCAAGATGTATCTGGACTAGCTTCAGGAAAATGTACATCTCTAAATCCCGCTGACAAGGTGTTTTCCGACTGTTTTCTTACCAGATAGGTTTAGACTTTTCCAAACAAACTAGCCGTTGTTTGTTGCAGAAAGTCCCTAACTGGGAAAGACTGATTTTTATCAAGGGGTTTCTGAGGTTGCGTTATCTGTGGTCGGTTGGACCTGGCGATCTGCAGCTCGCGAGACTGACTGCGCCGCTGCGACAGAGGTGAACGTACCAGCGCTTCCCCGGTCACTGTAGAGCCGCCTTCTGAAGACTGTGATGATAAGTCCTTCGTCTGGCTTTTTAAGGATTGGGAGTTATTACAGTGTGTTTCTAGGATTATTAATTTTGGTAGTAAGTGTTTGAGACTGTTTATGTTATTGTTGTTCAGAGGCGTTGAGTTGTAAAAGCTCCCAGAACGTTTTGGGTTAGATCCTATTATGCAATGACAAATTGAAGTTGGACATAAAGCTCTTGCAGGTCAACAAAACAAAGTGCCCGGAATACGGGAAGGGGAAATCTAAAGCAAATGGACTGAAACGGCAGGATAATGTTACTGACATCTTCCTCTGATTTCGATGGAGAAATGTTTGTTTACGGCGCTGTTGCTTTGCCCCGCTGAGGGGTGGTTGTCTTTGGAATTCAGTGTAGAGTCATCTTTGCCAGCCAGCGGTTCATCTTGTGTGTACGGTCAGCTGAAAAAGTGTGTGCTGGTAATAGTCCGACGGCTGGTACAAGATGTGCTGTGGCACACGGCTTTCCTTTGGGGAGAGGTTTGCTGCCCCGTTTGACCTCCCGACGATGGGTAAGAAGGCATGGGTGCTTACGCTGTCGTTGTAGCCTTGGCAGGTTTACAGATTCATTTCTGTCAGGATGAGAGGGACTCTGGCTCAAGGCACAGCGAAGTTATGCAAGCGGTTTTGTCTGTTCGTTTTATGTTCCCTTTATTGAACACTGACAGATAAAGTAAATAGTGCTTTTAATGATTGCCATCTATCCTCCCATTAGGGGAAAGCTTTTTTGTAATATCTCAACAAAACTTTCAGGTTTTTTTTATTAGTCTGAAACGAAAACAGCCTCGGAGAAGGCCGAGTTCAGAACACCAGCAATGCCAAAGCTCCCCGACCCTGCGGCGGGCGTGTGTGCTTGCAATGCACTCAGCGAATGTGATAGCCTACCTCTCGCTGTAGAGGTAGGGGCGAGGAAATGAATTCCTCTCATATCCAGCGTTATAGACGTAGCGGCTCTGAAGAGCTGAACGCCAACTTTGGCAGCACCGTTACTAGGAGTAGAGAAGAAATGCCCCATCCAAAGAATCGCTAAGGAAATAAGCTCTGCCGCTTGCAGATGCTACACGCCGAGCTGGAGGCAGTCTCCAGGCAGACCGAACGGGAATATTGGCCCCTTCCCATCGCCAGAGTCGGGTTCTTGAAGTGTAATGCAAAGTCCGGCTGGAGTCAAGAGCAAAGTCTGTTTTTCCAAATAATCCGCAGTGCACAACATTAAAAAACCGTACTTCAAGAGCAACACGCTTCAAGTGGCAGCATTTGCACTTCTGAGTTTCTCCGTCTGAGAAGTGCTCTGAGCTGATCTCTTTTCAAGCGCTCTGCTTTCAGGGCTGTCAGGTTTTGTTCGCATTTACTTTGAGACCTGTCTGTTCCACGAGCTGGTATCACTTCTCTCGCTCCTCCACTGGAAATAAAGCTCATAAAGATTTTCTGACTTTTCCTTGCAAATAGTGAGTATTTCTGACACTTCTTTAGTATTGTGGTAGTTTTGAAGTGGAGATTAGAATCTCAGTTTAAAAGAGTAGAGGTGAAACTCCCTTATTATTCCACATTAATGAAGGAAAAATATTTGTGGATGAGTAAGAAGGAGAAGCTGAGATCAGAGGAGGTCTGCTATCGCCACACTCCTGCAGAAGCAGAAGCTTTGCAGATCTGGGGGTCATAATTTTCATCCAAAACCCAGCAGGGCTTCTTGTGGATTTGGCAGCGAGCCCTGGGGTTGCACCGCCTAGCTGGTGACTTCACCTAAGCAAACCTTCTTACAATAAACACTTTTTATGATTCAGGAACCTATAGTCTGTGATATTTTAAATTTCAAGCGTTGGCAACGATCGGTAGATTTTGGTAATGTTATGTGATGCAGTAAAAGCCTTTTCAAGGCTCAGGGTGTCTTCAAAAGCTATTGGGGGGGGGCAGGATCCTATTAAAACGAAAATCCGATTCAGGTACATCCAGGAGCAGTAGAGTGTCCGTACAGTAGTGTCCAGCTTTAGTGTCCAGGCAAAATAGCTCTGCTGCTGTTCCTCGAAGAAACTGAAACAGCCGGGAATGTCATTCTTACAAGAAGCCCTATCCCCAGCAAAACCAAGGCTCTGTTATTCTTTTATAAGAAATTTTGGAGGGGGAAAAAGGCCCAGATGAGGTGCTAGGTAAATATTTTGCAAACGAGGTTCGTTCAGCCTATGGCAGGGTCCAGTCACATAAGCAAGTTGTAACTATAGTGTAAGCACCAAGCAAGGAGGCAATTCTGTGTTATTCGGTCTGAGCATAACGGTCTCTGGTGTTGGTGAAGCGTCACCCCAACGCCGCTACCGCGATGGCACGAGCAGAAGGTCTGGGTTGTTTACGGTGCTCCTTCCTAAAGCTTCAGAGAAATTCGAGGGCTGTTCCCATGACTGAGAAACTTACCTTTTTTAAAATTAAAACTTTGGCTTTATTTTGGCGATGTTTAAAAATGTACTCACAAAAATGTCCTGCTAGGTAAGAAAAGGCATCCAGCAGAGAGCTGGCGTTTGAAGGCGTTCCTGCTCCGTGGCAAAAGTTGCAATTAAATAATTCCGAGCAGCATCAAGGCGTCTCACTTCCTCGACGTTAGCCCAGCATTTAACGATTTTGCAATTTGCAATTTAGTGCAGCCAAACCTACAAAGCCTGGTCGTGACAGAAAACCACAAGTTAAGAAACCGTAGCTAAAGATCGCACGGCCGTGCCGGGCCGAGGGAAGCCGTGCTGTCGGAACACCCGCTCCTGGCCCTGCTCGGAGGTCAGGAGGAAGGAGGACCCTGTCTCTCCTCCCCTCATCTTTTGGGGTTCCTCTGACATCTGGTGTCTCTTTTACCGTGTACTGTTTGCATTGATTTTTCCGTGCATCTCCTGCAATTTTTAAGTTTACTGGTGGTCTCCTTTTCCCTGTTGGAGTGAACGTGCGGGCCTGATCCTGCTCTTCTCCTGCTGGCAACCTCCGCCAGGTCCCTCTCGTGTTTCACCCGCCTGCTTTCATTCTGCTCTCACAAAGAGGTGTTTTAAAAAGAAAATCACTCAATCGGAAGGTAGGGTAAAACAGACTCATATGGTTTGTTAATGCTTCTCTCCCTGTTTGCCATTTAATGGGATTCCTTGCTTTCTCTCGTGTCACGGTGCATTTTCCGCACTGTGGTTTCCATACCGCGTTCCTGCGTCATCCTTCCTCCATTTCTTCAAGCTTCGTTGTCCTTTGATTGATCGTTGCAGTTCAGCTTGATTTTGTATCTTGTGTCTTACTTACCCCATATGTCCCCAAACATTTTTCTGAGTTATAATAAGTGAATAAGAAAGTAAGCGGGGGTAAAGAAGGACAGCTCAGGACCAAAGACGTGCCCTCCAGTGCCGGGGTGGAGCGGGATGGGAGCTGCACAGAGGTTCTTGCTCTTACCGTCAGGAGAGATCACGGGGGAACGTGGGGGACACGGGAGTGCGGGGCACATGGCACTTGTGGATTAGTCCCTCCATAGCCAACAGCACGATTTAGGCAGTCGCTGTCAGGCTCAAAGAGAAAATTTCTGTCCCTTCCACAGTGGAAAGTTGGCAGCTCTGGTGGTGGGCTGCACTGACGGCGCTACTGCTGTTAGAGGAATGGCTGCTACCCCGCGTCAGCCCACCCTTCTCCCACC
>NW_009611816.1:0-274 GCF_000690535.1 Cariama cristata
GCTTCTTGGCAGAGCTTGTCAAAATGCACCGTGCTTGAGCGGCCGGCGCAAATCCCCCGTGCCGGGATGGAGCCGCAGTTGGTGCCGGGGTGCTCAGAGGGGCTGTGGGTGCTCGGGGAGGTTTTTGGGTCCCCGAAGGGGATGGGTGCTGACGAGTGCAGGTCTGAGCACCCGTCCCCTTGTTCCCCAGCGACACTGTAGTGCTGGGAGCGTCTTCCAGAGCAGAAAACGAAGAGGAGCCCCCGGGCTGTTTAACGAACCCCTAATTGCGACT
>NW_009611817.1:0-10428 GCF_000690535.1 Cariama cristata
GTGTCTGAAAGCGGCCGTGGGACCTTCCGATTATTGACAAAGTTGTGCACCTGGGTATGAGAGCGCAGCTGTGAAAGGTGAAGCAGAAGAGCTCAGATCGGTTGGTCTCCTTGTGACCGTCATCATCATGGTAGAGGGTGCTGTGGAAACAAAAAGGCAGCTTGAGCACTGGGTCTGGGAGCCCCAAGCAGTTGGTGACCTGCCATGAGTCTGCCCATCCTGCTTGGGTGGCAAGGAGCTGGGGAGATCTAGTTTCCAGCTGGGGTCCAAAGACCATAAGCTTAAGTTAAAATAATAATAAAAAAAAGATTTTTCAGACCATTCTACTTTTCTGAGTTTATGCAAGTCTGTGATACTAAAAGCACTGTGACAAATGTTCCCTGACTTTCTAAGTGACAGTTCTATCTGTTGATGATACCAAATAGCGATACTTCCTATCCCATAAAATACAGATTTGCATAAACCAGGCAAAGCCAAAAGAGACCTGACCCAGATGAAAGAATTGGTGGGATATTGTTTCTAAGATACGTTTGTTTTGATTCTGCAGAGTTGAGAGGTGGCATTCCTCTAGGGCATTTGAAGAAAGAGATGTTGTGTTCCTAGGGGACAGTGCAGGAGGAGGCGTACTAGGCCTGAATCATGGTATCATTAGCAAAATGGAGAGTTGTTACTGAGTTTTGTTCTTTGTGTACTTGTTTAAATACACAGATGTGCACCAAATTTGAGTGAGGATGGTTAATGTCATCAAATATACAAAGCTGAATTTTCTTTCAAGGTTTAATGTAGATCAAGCCATGCAAAAATAAATCTACAATGGGGGGAAGTGAATGATTTTAATGAAAATACATTCAATCTTAGTGAAAGCTTCAGATGCTGGATTTTTTCACATCTTTATAGTAGAGAGTACTGCTGTGAAGCCTTAAGTGGGAAGTTCCGCAGAATATAATAGTATATAAGTGGGGGGTAGGAAGTTTAATCTTCAAACCACATAAATGCAGAGCAGTGTATGCTTGTAGTAGAGGTAACTTCCTTCTTGAGCCTGCTCTCTCCACATTTGAATGACTGGAAACCATAATTAGTAGTAATTTGGTTTGTTCCAAAGATGGAAATCATTAACATAAAAAAAAAAAAAGATCACAACCATATATACTAGCATTGTAATCTGGAGGACATTCTTCCTCTCTTTGAAAAGGCACCAGCTAGAGTCTGTAAGCAATCCAGTATACATCCGTGACCATTAATGTACAAAAGATTAAAGCATGTTTACATGAGAACAGAAAATGTTCAAATTTTGAGAAAGGGCTTTGTCCGCATGGCGGTGGTAACTGATGCTCGTTGTTCATGTGTGATTGTGGCCTCATCTGAACTGCAGTTGGGAAAACAAGTCCTCTTCAGTGGAGGGTTCAAAATGGAACCAAAACCATAGGAGTGTCTGTGGATCCCAGCACTTCAGTCTGGTTCCTACATTCAAAGCCTGTTTGAAAGAAGCTCTGGTTTCCTCAGAGTCTGGCCTGCTCCACCCACCACTCATGACAAGTCCTATAATAACAAATCTCTGTAAACATTATAAAAGTGAATTTTTTTTTTTTAATTTTAGGGAAAAAATGTAAATTTGGAGCTCTAGGAATGGATTGGGATGAAAGTTTATTTCTAATAAACAGTTTTTTAAAAGGTTGGGATTTGAGAGTATCCACCTAATCTTGTGTTTTAAAAGTAGAATCTATATCACAACTTGTTGCCATGGAAATGCCAGAAATATTCTTACTGAAAGCAGCTGGCATTCAGTGGTGCTTATGTGTGCCTGAGACAACAGGAACATGGACTGCTATAAAAGCAACAGGGGAAAAAAGGGTAAATAAAAATCCTGCGGTCAATATTATTAATATTAGATATTCCTCTCTAAGCCAACCATTTCCAAAAGCAGGAGTGTTGTACAAAGTGCCATTTTCCATGTGCCTTTTGCTTTCACCCTTACTGGTCAGACTTTAATCTTCTGAGCACTTGCAAACCAGAAACATCTGCCTTCATCAGACTGAACTCAGAGATGTGCTGAGGTGGACAGGCTTTGGGAAGTTTGGGCAAAGCGAATGTCCTGCACTGTTAGGTTGAAATTATGATTTCACTTGGGCATTGAAGATGTTTTCTGTCTCCTTTTAAAAAAAAAAAAGTGTTAGATGCATTCCCTTGAGAGTTAGATGTGGTGGTATTGCTAGTGGTATCCCAAGTTTTAGCTTATTTCAGACTTGAAGGGTGCTGAATATCGTCGTTTCTCAGTGGAGAAGGTTGACAAAGTTAATGAGCATTTGAACTAGCTCCTAAAATAGGACTCCCAGATGAGTAAGTTCTGATAATTGCTATGTGTATTATTCCATAATACCTGCAGTTGGCCACTATGAGAGACAAAATACTGAAAAGCCAGACAACTGCTCTGCTGCAGCAGCTCACTTCATGTATTTTTGTTCTATGTTCACTGTGTGATGATCCACCGACAGGTAAAGTCTCCACTGAGTTTTAATCTTTGAGGTTAACCCTTCTGAGGACTGATCTTCTGAGGGGTGTTTTAAAACTTCAAATCCAAACAAAACCCATCTTTAAATAAGATTCCAGACAAAGTCCTGCCCTAAGACAACAGGTGAGAAAGCAAATGAATTTTCTTCTAGACTCAAGCCTTTGCTGTAGCTCAGCAGACTCTTGGATTGCATCTGGTCATACAGATCGACAAGGTCCGTGGACGTATAATGTAGAGAGGGGAAGCAGGGAGCATCCATAAATATTAATATTTCTCTAAATGCTTGTTTGTATGTAGACAGGCTCCCAGGGACATTGCCACGTCTTGTAGATGTCAGGCCGTGTATAATTTGCCTCGTTCACAGCTCAGTCCTGGCGACTGGCTCAGTAACACAGGCGGCAGTGTTCAGCAGCAGCCCTGCGCTAAAGAAACAAAAACGCACATGTAACAGAGAATACCAGATTTCACTCAGGAAACCAACTTTCACTTTGAGCTTCCAAGCAGCTAGTGTCAATAACAGATGACTCGGCTTTTGAAAAATGCAAAAAAGCTCTGGACTAGCCCCTTCAAATGACAATAAGCAAATAAATAAAAAAAAAAGTGACTCTTTTACTTACGCAAATAAGGAACTCCATTTAAATCCCAAGGGCTGCACTGCAGCAAACGGCTGTGAGGTCAAACCCGAACATCTCCCCCTGCCCTCCCTTGTCCCACACACCGCTAGGTTTGGCTTTTCCTAGATGATGGTTTGTGTAAACCCATCATGGAATGCAGTTGCTGGGGTGATCTCTTGTTTCCTAATTTCGTGCTAATTGGCAAGGTCACATTTGGCTGACTGAACGGCTTTGAAGTTCCTGCCTTGTTTGAAAAACAGCGGAGGGTGGACCCTTGCAAAGCCATGTGTGCACACACTGATGTGCATCCCGTCCGGCTTGGAAAAATCTCTGGAGCGGTGGGTTTTCCTTTCTGCCTTTCAGAGGTGTGTGAAAAGGAGTTTTTTAAATCAAGTGTTAAGTCCTTTGAAACTTAAGTCCCTTGACCTTTTTCACCTGTGTTTTAACTCTCCTTGCTTATCAGTGCTAAGGGCAGTGTGGAGGGTCGCCACCTGGGGAAGGCTGCCCAGCCACCAGATGGTTGGTGGTGCTGCCTGCGGCATCGGTGAGTCCGGCTATAGGATCTGCTCTGCTCTTTGTTTACCATACGGCAGCACGTGGAGCCCTGCTTCTGTTCCCTGTTGTGGGAAGAGATGAGATGATCTTGTGAACTAGTACCTGGGTAAAGGCTATGGAGAAAAGGGGGAAATAAGAGCTGGCAGCTTGGAGGCAGTTTGAGTGGGATCCGAGGGGGCTTGGAGGTAGGACTGCCATGGGTGACACAGAGCACTAGGCTGTTTGCTGACAGTAAAGCCGACTGAGAACGTGAGGAGGTGCCAGTGTTGTCTGGGTGTGAAGCTCGCTTTCTTTTAACCCCCTGTCAAGCAAGAAGAATCTCTTGGTACTGAATCAGAGGGTGATTCAGCAGTGAAACCTCAGGCTGGGAAGTGCCGGAGCGAAGGGAGGTGGGGAAGCGCAGTCAGTGCCCATGCAGAGGGCTGTCGGAGGAGCTGTGCTGAAGCTGCTGTGCTGCTCGCCGAGATGTCCGACAGAAAAGCAGTGGAGAGGACGGTCCTTTGAAGGAGTATTTCAGTCTGTGTTGTGGGATGCAGCATGGAGGGACGGGTGTGAGGTGGCACAACCTTGGGTGCAAAGCTGCACTCTGGGGCATCTGCACAAAGGTTTCAAAGCTGCTTCAGTTCTTGAAAAACGCCTTTGCTAGACTGATCTGTCACATAATTACTCCCTTGTAAGGGAGTGTGCGATGGCCTCTCGCCTCCTTGGGGAGCCCAGCTGGTGGGCGGCTGGGCTGCTCCCTGCCATCTCCAGTGTGGAGGGCCAGCAGCGTGAGGCTTGCTGTCCTCAGCTCCTGCCACCCGAACCAAGCTCACCTTGGGAGCTCAGGGAGAAGCATGGGTATTGCTGGGGCCATCTGCCTGGAGCCATTCCTGTGCCGGTCTGTGTTCCCGCTGGTATCTGCAAATGCAGAGAGAAAGCGGCTGGGCTGCTGAGGAGCAACCTCTCCCTGTCTTCCCCCTCTCAAAGGCTGGAGCTTGACATTGTTTACAAAACCAAACTCCCGTGGTGCTCGCCTGGGGAAGCTGGGATGTTGGCTCTGGTCTGCCCCTTCCTTGAGTGGATTCCAAACCCCAGCCTGCCTTAGCCAAGTTGGCTGGGAGCCGGGTAGCCAGACCCCTCCTACTGAAGCACAAAGCAGAGTTTCTCCTGATTTTGGTGGATGAGCCGTTTATTTCCGGAGAGCAGCGCTTGCTGCTTCACCTAGCTACCCCTTTTCCCTCCCCTAGTGAGGTCAGAGGCTTGCGTTGTAGCATCACTAGCGTTTCTCTGGCGGCAGACCGTGACGTCACAGGCGTGGGCAATAGCACCCGGGACAGTGATTTCATTGTACCTCTGAAGTGATGCAGGGCTGGGACTCGATCACGAGATCACCCCAAATCCCCCAAGCTCCGGGTCCTGACGAAGCCGTGCTGATGAGTCAGGGCCGGCAGCCTCTCCCCTGCCCAAGACGCAGCCTCAGCCTCTGGGCATCTCTACCTGGCACAGTTCCCCAAGCACTCTTCAAACGAGTTGAGGTTTTCTTGTCTGCAGTCTTGCCCACGTTCCTGCACTGCTGCCTGCTTTATTGATAATTTGCCGTGTGGGGGGAAACGAAATATTTTTGCTCTGCAGAGGGCTGTGGGTGTTGTCTGCTTGGCAAAGGGCGCCTGCCCCGCTCGCTGCCTGTGAGCGCTGGCTGAGCCATCCCGGTTTGCGGGGCCCGTAGAGCCTTGCAGAGGAGAGGAGCGCTCTGCGAGGGTGCTGTGTGAAGGCAAGGGCATGTTGCAGCTTGTTGTGCGTAAACATTGCTATTAGTATCTGGGACATGGATCCTCTTGGAGGGTGAAGGCCGAGGATGAAAGTGCTCATTTAAAGACAATATTTCAGGGAAAAGCAAAGAAAATTTAGGTTATCTGAAGCCCAATTTTTAATGAGCAGAAAGTGTGGGTGGTGGTGTGTGTTTGTTATTCAGAAGACTTTAAAAATAACATGCACATACAAATATGTTTGCTTTTTCGATACCCCTCAACACAAATCTACACACACTAGCTTTGCTGCACGTGTTGTGAGGAGTTTAAATTCTTTACCTGTTGTCTGTGTATCTGGGACAGATAATGCAGTTTAACATGTATGGTCAGGACAGCTTTTACTGTGGGTGTGTTGAATGGGGAACTGAAACAGTCGCCCGTCCCTTGACGTGAAGCTGTTCAGCCTGGAGAGCTTTTCTGTGATTGCTGGTCACTGCACGAATCCTGCCTCAAGTCCTGGCATCAAGCCTCGCTCTGCCTGGTGCTGATTTTGCTCCCTTGCATCAGCTCAAATCAGAGCGATTCTTCTGAAAGTGGTGGGAGTGATGTTTTGTGTGGCTGCGGAGGGGTGTGTTGCTCTATTCAGTCCGAAGGAGTGATGAGTTTTATTCAAAGTGAATCGTAGCAATACTATCTAGGCTTGATGCGTCAGAGTTTGAGTGATGTGAATGACACACTATTCCTGTGAATGCCAAAGCTCTGATATCCGAGATCAACGATGCTAAAAATATGTTCGGCTCAAAATTCAGTTACTTGTTGCTGGTTTTCCCATCCCCAAAACAGCTGTGTGCTGGGATTAAAAGCCAGAGGGAACCTTAAGAAATCTGTAAGCTGGACTCTCCCGGTCATCTCCCATCCCGTCACATAGACATTCTGTGTGTTGGTTTGTTTGGTCGGCTGTCGGGGTTTCCCACTAAACACGAAGGCTCAGCAGGTCCTGCTACATTTTTTTTCTTTTTTTTTTTTTGTGGAGTTTTCTCCAGGTTATGCAAAACATTGAGCACAAAAAGTAGTAGTTAAAAATCAGTGGAGGATTTTGCTTGCACACTAAGAAGTGTTTAAAACTGAAAACGAACAGACCCCCCCTGAAATGAAATCACAATTTCTCTGTGTGTAAAAGCTTCACTACAAAATTTTGCTACTTTTGCAGAAAGCACAGTCAGCTCCTGCCTGGCTTTGTGTACAATGTTATTTGCTCATGGGAAATGCTGCCTCATGTAGTGCAGGAGTTAGAGAAAATGCTGGAACAGTTATTTAAATATTTAAATGCAACCCTCTTTGACTGTGACACATACTGATCTGTGCCCAAGGGTGAGCACATAGTGCGAATTGATCTCAAACTGTGGAGCTGTTTTGGGTATTTCCTGCTGGATACATTGAAATCGAAAAACAAAAATCCTGGTAGTATTTTGCATGCCTTTGTGTAATGACAAATATTATTCAGCTTCCAGGCTGGGGAGGCTGCAGGAGCTGATGTACATGGAGGGGTCTGTCCCAGGAACACCTGGCATGACTGCTCTCTCGGATGCAGTTGGCGTTAAGCACCCGATGGGGTGCTGGGATGAGATCAGAATTGGGCTCAGCAGTGGTGGTGGTGGAAATTCTGTATTGCCTAGAAGCATCCCAATACTCTGCAACCTGGGGACAGTTTGCAAGCCTGAGAATCTCTGGAAATTTAGGATTTTTTGCACCAGGAGAGAGAATTGCACTGAACACTTGCCTCTTACTCTGTATTTTATAATCTCCCTCTGGCCAAAACGTTCCTTGAGCTGAAATTGGAAAGTGATTGCCTGTAACCACGGGGCTGGATCCTTTCTCTCTCTCTCTCTCTCTCTCTCTCTTCTAACAAATATTTGTGAATGTGTCTTCGGATCATCTGGTGCTTTCTCCTGTGAAACCTGTCACCAAAACTTGTTGACGTGATATGCAGCCAAACAAATCACACAGAGAAGTGACTTTTTAATTTAAGAGCTTGAGCTCAGCTTTGGTTTCACGAAGCCTTTTCTGGCTGGACTTTGCTATGTAAGAGAGGTTTTTCTACCATCACCACAAGCTGTTCCTCAACCTTTTGGTCTTACGTAGACCTCTTTGGCAGTGGTTTTGTGATGTGATGGTCTCAGTCCAGCTCCTAGTTGACAAAAGTTGACCAAGGTCACAACACCCCAATTGGCGCTAAGGGGTATATTTGGCAGAAAGAGTGAGAAGGCCAGCATTGAAATGGGCAGAGGCTGACATGTCGCTGACCCTTCCAGGTGATCCCTCTAGCTCAGGGCTCAGGTAGTGGGAGCCCGGCCGGGGTGGTGTGGAGGTGTTTGCAGTGCTTCTGTCCATGCTGCATCTGCTCTGAGCACTTGAGCTTCCCTGGCTGTTAATCCAGTACTTTTCACAAGCATTAATAGCAATTAAAAATAATTAAATAAATATTTACCTAATATCAGATCACAACCAGCTTATAAATATGCATATTTTTTTTTAAATCCATGATTTCTCAGCTTCTGTAATAATATTTATAGTCTTAAAGAGACCCTTCTTTTTCCAGAAGAACCGACTCCACATAAAACCAACAGCCCACCCTCTGGAGTTACATACGCTCATGATGTCTTGGACTGTGGCCTCAAGCCATGCCCCCTGCCTTTTTCTAGCCTTTCTGCAGATCCCATGGGCAGATATGGACAGCCAGATAGCATAGGGACAACACCTACACACCCTGCCAACGCTGCAGGGGCCTCTGCTCCGAGCCCTAGGATTGAAATTACTCCATATCATGAACTGATTCATTCAGGGGGTCCCTTCCGCAGCAGAGACACAGATGTTCTTTTGGTAGAACATCAGTCAAACTCAGCTACCACTAGCCCAAGGGTTACCCTGCCTGTCCCTGGCTTTGAGGGCTACAGAGAACCACTGTGTTTGAGCCCAGCTAGTAGCGGCTCCTCTGCAAGTTTCATTTCAGAGACAAATGTATCTCCTTGCACGTCACCATGTGTTTCACCAAATAATGGTCCTAGTGATGACCTTTGTCCACAGTTTCAAAACATCCATACTCATTATTCTCCTAGAACCTCTCCAATAATGTCACCACGAACAAGCATCACGGAGGAAACCTGCTTGGGACGACATTCACCATCACCCTGTCCCAACTCAAGGTCTTCATCACCAGGTGCAAAACGGAGGTACTCTTGCACTGAGCTCTACAGTACTCAGCTGCCTTCCACTTCTCCACGACAGTCAAGGACCCCCTCTCCACAATCCTCTCCTCGCATCCCCTTGAGAGAAGACAACTCTTCAGTTACTTACACGCAGTTGCCCAGCGCTTCTCTTTCCATGGATGCTATGAACAGCCTTCCTACGGATCCTTCCTGTGGTGTTCCCACGAAAATTTGGAAAACCAGCCCTGATCCTTCATCAATGCCTTCCCACAAAAACAGCATTCCATGTCACGTCTTTCAGACTGTTGACTTCCATGGGCCTTGCGAGCAGGAGGACAGAAGAAACTCAGCCCCAGAATCAATTTTGTTGGTACCGCCATCCTGGACAAAGCAACTGGTGCCTGCAATACCTATCTGCAGGTATGTGATGTTTCTTGTGTGTGATGTCCTCTGTCGTGCATGATGATCCCTAGGGAGTGTTTCCGTGGGCAGATCCTGCTGCAGTCCAGAGCTAAGTACTCCGGGACAGCCCTGGTTAATGGGAGCCCAATCCATTATGATTCCGAGAGACGAAAAAATCTGTGTTTGGAAGAAACATCGTCAAAGTGGTTCATTGGTGGCACAGCATATAACAAATTCAAATTTCCAAATTATTTGTCTGAAAAGCAGATTGCAGACAGGCTTTGACAAAGGGTAAACACTCTTGTTCCATCCTGTTGCTTTTCAAGAAAATGATTTGATTGCTTTTCTAAATTCAGAAAATGTCTCTTACAAATTTCCATCAAGGATGACAATACTTTAAATATTTCCTGATTCGAAATAGACCACGCTGCTCCAAGTCAGACTGAGCATTTGGTCAACCCCAAGTGACTTATTGTTGGTTGTTAATTTGTTGATTGTCACTGAACCCAAATCTCAGCCCTTGGCACTACCCTCATCAACTCCCTCCATTGCCTGGCACTGGCGGCACGTAGGTCTGGACCCTGAGCAGTGCGAATCTACCAGGATGGGGGTTGCCAAATGTGTGACTCCACCTGCAGCCACCACTGGCACCCTGCCAGCCCTGCCACCCCCCTCGGCAGCAGGGTTGTCCCCACGCCGACGTTATCCCGTGCTGCTCCCGACTTCCTAAACAGAAATTGCGAGTGAAAAAACACAGGCTGTGACTTTCCTTGGCTTGTTACGTCGGTCCTGGCAGCAGTTTGTGCCAACAAAATAAGAGTTGTTTAAAATCCAGTGCAAGCTCTAGTTGTCCATTTCAGTGTGTTAATTTCATGTTATAAACTCTTGTGTATTTTGGTAACAGGAAAGCTAGTATCAGGTAAGAATATTTAGCATTTTATTGATGTGCATTTTAATATTTATGGAAATCATGAAGATTATTAATTTGCATAACTGATAAGTAATGGTAAATTGAGTTAATATTTCATGATATATGTTCTGTGATCAATGTTTTAAGATGCACAGCAAAAGCTAGATAAAAGAAGGGGAATCTTTGAAAAAATATAACTGCTACGGGTATTTCTATTTAAGAAATGGAAACATTCTGTTCTCTTCTGCGAGGAGATTGGCCCACATAAATTATTGTGTTCCTCCTGAATTTCAGCAGAGTTTGTAGTCAAATGTGAGCAGAACAGCATATCCTCATTGAAATTAATAGCAGCCTCCTAAATGTCTCGGTGAGAGCAGCCCTGGTGGGGCACTTGGAGGAAGAAGGGGTCAGGGCTTTGAGAAATAGCAGTGCTAAAGAGTTTCAGCTGGTGTGGTCTCTCTCTGCCCAGTTTGCCCGTCCAGTCGCTCCCACCCCTCGAGTG
>NW_009611817.1:10459-17774 GCF_000690535.1 Cariama cristata
CCCCCCCCCAGCCAGTCTGGCTCCTACGAGCTGCGGATCGAGGTACAGCCGAAGCCCCACCACCGGGCCCACTACGAGACGGAGGGAAGCCGAGGGGCCGTCAAGGCACCGACCGGAGGCCACCCCGTCGTCCAGGTAAGGGGCTGGAGAACAGCTCTGTAGAGGAAAAGTAGGGGGTGAGTTCTGTTTTGGAAGACTTGCTGGGGGTTGACCCTGAAAGAGGAGGACTATGTGAACCTGGATGTGCTTGTAGATGTGCATAAAGTGTCTGAACTGAACTGTGGTGAAGTCCTAGATGTTTGGAACATTGGTTTGCATTAGCTTGTGAGAGCTCAGAAACTTAGGCAAAATATTTGCCACCTTTTCTGGGCTGTGTGTTAAACCTCCTGTGACCCAACTCTGTCATAAGATGCCCAGCTGTCCTGAATTCCAGCTGAGCCCATTTTATCTTGACAACAGACTCTTCTGTGAAAACTAGGGCTTTTTGTGAGTTTCAAAACGTACAAACATTAAACCTGGCTTTCAAACTCGGTGTAGCTCAGTGACCTGCTAAACTCAGATTTAAAACACCTAGCAGATCGCGTTAGATCTGCAGTACCATGTCCTCGTGCCAGCGGTGAGTGAGGGTTTTGGAGCCCTGCTCCCCCAGGTTCCCGCAGAGCAAGCCCATGCTGCAGTTGCTACCTGTGTTCCTGGCTGTATCTAACCTCTGCTCCTCTCTGGTCTGTACAGCCACACTGTACACGGCTCCTACGCGTTCTCTTGAAGTTTAAAGAAAGGCAAAGCAACCTTCATTAACCTCAGTGGAAGTTGGATTAGGGACATATGGTAGTTAAACTGGAGTTTCCCCAGAGTTAACAGCTGCCTTTTGCTAGAAATCTCTTTCATGCATTTGCTCTTTCCTTAGCAATTTTACTCTTTTCTGTCCTCTGGTTACATGATAGAACTTCTAATTTTAAGCCCATTTAAATTTATGTCAGAGAATTTCACCCATGCATAATTCAAGTGCTCCGTACATCCATTTCAATCTAATGCCTGGTTTATATGTAACTTGCTGATGCGATGTCCCACCTTGCACGCAGTTCTGCTTGTCATCTGTGGAAACGCTGCCTTCCTTTTGCCCTGGGTGTACACTACCAAGGGGAAACCTGTACGAGCTGTAGTAGCCGTGTGATAAGGAGACTGCAGGGCAAGATAATTACGTAGCAGTGGGGATGGTTTCAAGAAAAAGTTTGGCCTCTATAAAACTGTAAACATGGAGAGGACATGTTCATTGGCTTTGTAATACTGTAGAGAAAGGGTGCATGAGTTTAGGCAGGAGCTCCCTCCTGATTTGGGCTGATGTCACTACAGAAACAAAATTTTATATCTCTTTTGAGGTAACACTTTTATTGCCCTAAAGAGTCCAGTTTCTGGTCCTAGCTATGCTTGTGAGAAGGAGAGTCACCCTGCTGAAACCAGTGAATGAAATCCAAGCTGACAGTGATGGAGGTAACAAAATTTGGTGCTTTGCTGTCCGGAGGGATGGATGAGCTGAACCCGTATTCTGTGGTGGAGAGTGAAGTGCTTTTCCTTCACCTTTCAAAGGGTAATGTAAAATAATGGCTGAGTAGTAAAATAATGGCACTGTAGTCATTTGGGGCCACGTCAGTCTTTTCACTCATTTCCTCCTCGCTTCAGCCAGTGCCATTCAGGAGGGAAAGCCAGGCTTTTGGTCGGGGTTGCAAGGTGTCAGGGCCATATTACTGGTAATGATGTATGGTGACTGTACAGATCAGCCGTGGCTACAGCTTTCGCTAAGCAAGGTTGGGGGGCATCCTACAAATCTCCCTGTCACACTCAGGACTTGCAATGGCAAGTGTGAACCAGGAAAATGTTGAAGTTAGTTTATGCTTAATTTTAAGCATGTGATCAATACTGCTAATTTCACTGGGTTGATTTGTGCTTAACTTCAAACATATGTTAGCTATTCCCCTGCCGGCTCAGTCTGTTTTAAAATCAAGCCATAAATTGTTAAATCAATGAATTTGTTTACTTTGGTTGATCTGGACTTAGATGTATGGACTGGATATTTGAGCAAAGGGTGCAGGGTAATAATAAATGGCAATCACATTTGACATACCTTAATGTAGGCAATCTTTTTAGTTTATGAATCTGACAAACTCATATCCCGCTGTGGTGTGTTTGAAGCTCCATGGGTGTATGAACTGTATTGCAAATCAGCACTTGCTCTTTTCTCAGTTTGCTTACAAATACAGTATCGTTTACCTTCCCAAGATATTCCTATCAACCGGATGTTTATTGCAATGAAAGAGTTTCTCGTGACATGGGGAAATATAAGTGCTTTGTTTCCTTCCTGTAATCAATATCAATCAAAGAGGGACTTATATTTTGTGTTGGAGACAGGAACTGATATTCCTAGTTTTATCATAATTTGCCATCAAGCTTAAGGATCTTAAACTATAAATTCAAAGATCCACGTTAGTTTCCCGAGCAGATGTGCCTCTGCACAGCTGTGACTGCATATGGGGAAAATATGGACAGTTTCTTTATGAAGGTTTAGTATAAACCTGGAAGTATTCGTTGGATTTGTGTTCGCTTTAACATAACAAGGTTCATATGGGTGCCGAGCAATGAGATAGTTGCACCTGTATGGTTTATGACATCTGAAACTCGGGAAGGCTAGTAAAATCCAAAGCTTTCATGTCATAAGTTATTTGGCTTCAGAGTTTCGGTGGTGTGGGTTTTTGGGGTTTGGTGGTGTGTTTTTGTGTTTTGTTTTGGTTTTTTTTTTTTCCTTCTTCTTTCCCCTCAGTGAATTTTAACTTTTGTGTTCTGGTCAGTTGCAAACAGTACAGGAACAGAAACAATGAAACAGGAGAGATTTTTACAAGGTAGGCACTGTGTTGAGGAAAGTTTGCATGAGTTAGAGGCGAGTGGTTACAAGGAAATGAAATTAAATTGTTTTCAAGAGGTTCTGTCTGTGTTCGGCCGCAGAGCAGAGTTGGCTGTGTTGACCCAGGGGTGTGACAAGGCTTGGGGTTCTCCTGCAGGCTGCAGACCCAGCGCTGGGGACCCCCAGCACTGCTCAAATGACAGAGGTGAACACACCACCCTTGGAATTTTTCTGGAGCACTAGGATCTCTCCATAGCAACTTTCTTGAATCCAGTGCTCTCTCTTAGACATTTGAACTTAAATACAGAGAAGCCAAGCTGGCCCTGAGTGGCAGAAGCCCACCAAAGTGGTGGGATTTATACTAAGGCTGAATGTCCCATTCATGTCCCATACATTTTACAACCACCTTTGATACACTGCTTTTCCACTATTTTGATTACCTTTTCTAAAATTCAATATATTTTTTAAAAAAATTGATTTAAAAAGAGAATTCCCATTAAATTGACCCTCCACATGACTAATTATCCAGTAGAACTTTCTGGACAAAGAGATGTTGGCTAGTTTTTGCAGCACAGTGTTGGCCTGCAGTATTTATATTTTGAAAACTGTGTTTTGCATGCAAGTTTCTTCTTTTGGGTGCTCTGAAGCTACAGACCAGCAGATCTCATATCCTCCAGGCCTTATCTTGTGGTTTATCTTTCTGATGCTGCTTCCTCTTCTTCACGTGTCTAGCCCTGAGAGCTTGTGCAGAAGACTCTGCACCCGTTGTGCACTCCCAAGTATGGCAGGAGAAGAGTCTCATTAATCAAAACCTCTGACTAGATGGGCCACACGGAAGAGGGCATTTACTTTGCCTGGGAGAAGAGGAGAGAAGCCATGCATGCCATATAATGTTCATATCATCTAACTCCAGAGACCACCTAGAGTCACATGGAGAAGTGTAAGCTCCCAGTTTAGGTGTTCTGAGTCATTTTTTGGGAGGAAACTGCAGCTTGCTGTTAACTATTGAGAAACCTGGACTTCTATTTTAGGAATGTAAGTTGGATGTCAGTGTGAGTAGATGTTAAGTTGCTGAGAACAGCAAGGGAATCCTGCATAGCAACAACAAAGCTGAAGTTTACATGCACCTACCTTCTTGCGGATCCTCCCAGTCACTGAGACCGCAGACTCTTTTTCACCAAAGTTGAGGGACAGTTACTTATTTGTACCCAACTGCTCCAGTCCAGGAAGAGACTGCCCATTAAGAAAGCAGTGACTGCTCCAGTTGTAAGGAGCTTATGGATGTGACTGGGATAGAGATGGCAATCTAAACACAAACCTAGCTCTGTCCAGCTTCACCCCACGGCAGCACGCCCTGCCCAGAGGGGTAAGAATCTCCATCTTTGCATGCTTTTAGGCAAACATCTGCTAGGAAGGACATGTATATATTTGAATTCTGCTGGGGACAGGAGAGATGAACTAGATGATTCCTTGAGATTTCTCGCGGCATTATTTCAATAATCCTTCCAGGAGTTCCCACCTCTTAAAGGAAAGGAAAATTTTGGGGTTGTTGGCCTTGCTCACTATTGTTTTGTCCAGGGGAAACAGGGCACGTGGCAGCACTTGAGTAACACTGGATGCTGGCATAGGTGTCTTTCACCTACACCCACAGGAAAATGTGGTGATAAGAACCTCTCTGCTTCAGGGAGAGACAGATTTTCAGTTCTTCAGCAAAAGTTCTCCTGTCTTTGAACTGTTTAAGGCAGTGATGAGAAGGAAAGACCTTTTCAGTTGCAAAGATTGGGTCTGGATGAGCTTCAGCCCATGGTCAAGCAGAGTCTATGGTCCCTTAAAAGCCATAAAAATACTATTTTGAAGATATTAATTAAACTTAGTGGTTCTGGTTTTGTCCTACTGCTTTGCATGAAGCCAGATTTTTTTTCAAGATGGAAATTGTATTTTGCATGATTGAGTGCTATTTCGGGGAGTTCTAAGCAGAACTCTTGTCCTTCCCTCAAGGGAAATGGAAGGGAAAGGAAAAACTTTTAGGGAAGATGAGTAGTTGATTTATGCAAGTGATTGTCCAACTGTACTCTGGATAGCTCATCCATCTAGTTTCATTAGAAGTGGTTGCCTTTACACATGTTGCAGCCCACAGGTATAAATGATACAAAACCATCTCACATCATAATCTTCCCACATTCTGAAGTCCTCTGGGGTCCTTGGAGATGATCAGTGTGAGATAAACCTGTGATTTACTGCTGCATTCACCTCATATAATTGAGAGCGGTGACACAGGGCATTGATTTCAGATGTGCATGTGCCATGGACTGTAGAGAGGCTGAGGTATACTATTTTGTTAAAAATCTGTTTATGAGAACTCGGCTAAGTTGGGGGTCAAAGAGTAAATATAGGCTTTTTGATTTCTTTTTGTTTTTCTTATTATTTCTAATTTTTTCCCCAAGCATCTGGGTGTTCTGGACTTACCTTGCTGTAAACAATCCTTGAGGAAGCTGGTGTTTTACATAGCTCTTCAGCACAGTAATTTGCAGCCATATTCTCAAAGGAGTGTGCCTAACTCTAGCATTTGGGTTTTTTTTAATTGCCGCCTTAGCAAATCCTTCACTTGATGTATTGATTCTCTAACTTACCTTTACAAAAGGCTCAAATACTTCTGAATGAAAACCAGCACATAAGTAATCAGTAACTCATTTGTATCTCTCACTTTGTTTCTCTCACTTCCACCACATTATTAACTCAGTTCTTCATCAACAAACCTGCTTTTTTCCACTCCTTGTGTCAGATAATCGAATCCATTCAACACAACCCGAAGCTGCAGTGTTCGAAAGCAGCTGAGGACGTTGGTCGCTGGGACCCCAGTTTTCCAAGGCAGCACCTTGCCCAGAGCACATCCTGCATCAGTGCTCCCTGACTTGGGCTGGGGAAAAACTCACTCCTCAACCAGCAGGTTTACACCTTCCTGCAGCTGGAGGTTTCAGATGCTCAGACAGCCTGACACCGAGCCGGCTAAGCCTGTGTCTGGGACGAGCATAATTCAGGACCTTTGCAGAGAGCAGTCTTGGTGGCTGGTGGGGCCATTGCCTCCCACCTTTAGATTACAGCTCAGTGGTTTGGGCACTTCCCCGGGAAACAGGAGCCCCGCACTTGGGTCCTCCACTGCCGGTGTGGCTCAGCCCATGACTCGCACAGGTTCCCGAGCCACCGTGCACTGATGGGCAGCAGCTTCCTCTGCCCCCGCCAGAGCCGTGGTCCCCTGCGGAAAGGAAGGCAATGTCCCTGCAACCTGCCTCGGCTGCTGCTGAGTTCTAGGGTCTTTGTTTAGTCAAACGTGGTGGGTTAAACTGAGTAACAGGGCTGGGAGAGAGGAGGGAATACTTCCTTCAAGTCAGAGCATCAGGGACTCCTCCTTCCCCATCTCCTCCCTGCAGTAGGAGGGGGAGATATCACAAGTGGATTGAGACTTCAGTCCCTGCCTGCTGCTGCTATCCTAAAATCAGCTGGGAGTTATATTTATTTAACAAAAGCCCTGCCAATGCAGATGTCTTGGACATCAGTGAGGTCTTCAGTCTTTTCTGTTCTTGGCACACACGACATCAAAAGCTGTTGACAGTTCCTCTAACAGAGATTCAGGAGCAGTAACCTCCAGCATGGCAGTAATGGGCAAACTGGGCACAAGTCGGCTTCTGCTGGCAGCAGTGAATGTGGAAAAGGGTGTCCCCCCCAGGGGCTTAATTTCAGAAGCAAAGGGGAGGAGGTAATTCTTCTGTGACCTATCATCCTACTGCCGTAATTACATCTCTTTTACTGGCTTGATTGTAATGGTAAAAATTAAATACATTACCCAGCTGTTTACCTTGGTGCAACATCCAAATGTAGACCAGGTGTACAAAAGCCCAGTGCTGAAGCGGAGGGCACGGGGTACCCCCCCTGCCATCATGCTCCTGTGGGTGCCAGTCTCCTCCTCACTTCTTCTCTTTAAAGCAGGAAAGCTGTACAGAGAGGTGCTCCTGTTCAGTGCAGCCGACCTAACTTTCCCCTAGGTTTTAACTTTTAAAATTGTGGTTACTTTCACTGCCTTTTTTTTTTGTAATTAAAAATAAGCTGGAATGGTAGAGTTGTTAATGGAGCACACAGGAGCTGCTTTACAATAACAAATGTGTGTTCCACTTTCCTTTTATATTTGAATTTTGCCGTATGTGTTTTCTTGTGGTTTCTAAGTCAAAGGAGACATTGTTTTCTAGCCTAGACTTCCCATGGGGCCCTAAATTTTAACTGTATGTCACTTCCAACATTCAACTAGTTCCTTGGCGTATTAGTGAAACCAGAACCTTTGATGGAAACTCAAAACCAAATCACAGCTTGATACTGTGATTCACACTCTCACAAGTAGGGCTGGGCTGGAGATGTGCTACTGCTGAA
>NW_009611817.1:17805-40992 GCF_000690535.1 Cariama cristata
CCTGTCCAGGAAGATTTACTGTTGAGGGCCTGTCAGAGGAGTTGAGTTTGTCCTTTTCTGCCCATCTTCCCAACTCCCCCTGTTGAGCAAAGGGCAAGTCCAAGGTCCAGGACGAAGCCCTCCGTGTTTGCCCTTCCATGGGCAGGCTGTGTTGGACTCGTGCAGCAGAACTGCGTCGTGCTGTGCAACATCTTTGTACCATTCTCCTGGCCTTCGCTTCCCTTTTCTAGCGAGTGGGAGCCTCGTGCAGGCTCTCGGCAGCTTTTGGCTCTTGCAGGGATTTCTGCCCCCAACTTGAGAAAAGCGTTTGACAAACTGACTGCACGTTTCATGCCTGATTTAGCTGCAGGACTACCAGGCTTGTTTGCACAACTGTGATGATTGTAGGTGCCTCTTGAGCTTTGAGCTGTTGGGTGGTGGATATATTTACTGTTGTTACATGTGCTAATGCAGGGATAGATGCGCAAGGCTGAAAATGCAGATTTTAGGTACATCTAGGAAATCCTCTTCAAAACTGATATCCCATCAAATGTAAGGGTAGGTCAGTACCCCTCATGCTCTACTGCTAGTGTACTGACAGCATGGCTGTACCTTGAGATCTATCTACCTGAAAGCTCAGTGAAACCACTGAGGAAATAAAATTGCTGGATAAATCAATAGTAGTTTAGCAAAAAATAGATGAGCCTGAAATTTGCTTTTGTTTAGATGCAAGACTGGACTGAAAAACAGGGAATATCAAATATGATATCTAATAAACCAAGATTAGAGGAAGAGCTGACCAGTATGCTTTCTCTAACTAATACAAGAGAACTGCTGGATAATTAGCTACTGGGAGAATTTAACTGGAGATAAGTTGCATCCTCTGTTGCTTAAAGTCTTGAAACTGGGCCTGTATCCCCCTGTGTGAAAGGGATGCTGTCACCCAGATGTTACAGGTGAGCGAGTGCAGCTCAGGAGGACAGGCAGGATTGCTCCGTGGTGCAGTTGGCATGCAGAGGGGCAGGACAGATGATCAGTGAACCACGTACCTTGAGGGAGCAGTGGGATTTTCCCATTGCCAACCTGCTTTGAGTTAGAGGTGAAGGAAAAGCTCACTGAAGCTTTTGAGCCCAGTTCAGAATACAATGCTTTTGATGGAAAGTAATTTTGGCAGAGGTGAGGGGAAGGACAGTATACCAACTGATTTGAGGATGATGTCTGTGCTGTGCAGGTGGCTTTGGTTATTCCTTGGATTAGAAATATGCCTGGATTAGGCAGATGCAAGATTTAGGCTACTCCTTCATGTATGCTCTCACTGCAGGGCTGTACATGAGCAAGTCAGTGCGCAGTAAACCAAAGTTTGAATTTATGACTGTTTGCCATGAATGTGGACACTTCCAGCACAGCAGCAATGCTGACATAACTCATCCCATTCAGGGCACACTTGAATATCTGCAGGAGAAGTTCATGCAGGGTGGATAGCGTCCTGTAAACTCACATCTGATCTCCCTGTTCACCATCCTGACCGTCCAGCTAAGCCTACAGTGCCTCCCTTCCTCTCTCAAGACCAATGTCTATTGAACTGGAAGTGCCTCGCACCAAGCGAGGACTTGCACCTGGGTTTCCGACGTCCGATGGGAGCGTGTGCTTGCCGGGCTAATGGCTGTTTGGGGGGAAAGGGACTGGACTCCTCCTGCCTGCTGCTGCTGCTCAGTGAAAATTTTCTAGGGTCTCTATTTCATTCTGAAATAACTGTTGAAACCCTGATGCTTCCAGCAGACCTGAGTTATTCTCTCTTGGAGCGTTCCTCATGTTGTGAGTTTCAGCATGAGAAAGAAATTGGGGAGGAGAGAGGTTCCTGGGGCTGGCTTTTTTTTCTTCTTTTTTTTTTTTTTTTTTCCTTTCTTTTTTTTTTTTATTTTCCCCCAAAATTCTTTTTGGCCAAGATCCTTTCCAAAATCTGGGTGACATTCAGTCAAATAGCCAGTGCCTGAGTGAAGGCCATGGTATGGTTCCTGAACCCCAAACCTGCCTCGCAGGAGGCCTGGCACTAAGCCCTGGCAGAGGGCTCAGCTCTGGGGATTTGGTTCAGTGCAGTCAAATCAATCGCCTTGGGCTGGACTGAGTAACTCCAAGATGCTCTTGGTGCTACCGCTGTCCCATCTGGCCCCTTGCCAGCATGGTTGCTCTCAAGCTTTGTGCCACATCTCGGTTGCACAGTGTGATGCTCCTGGGGCTGCACCTGAAGCATCGCTGCCTCGCCTGTCTGCCGAGAAGGAAGCACTGGCTGCGGCAGAGGAAGCTGCAAGGTTAGGTGATAAGAAAGCACCTCTGCTCACCACCCTCCATTCTGCTCCAGCTGGGCTGAGGCCGGTTCCCACAGTGCTTCCCACAGCTGGCAAGGGAATGACTTCGCTAACTGGTGGCAGAGCCCTGTGCCGAGAAACTCCCCCAGGGCGATTTTGTCCGAATCAGCAAATTTGTACCCTCTGATTTACTTGTGGCAGAGAGAGTTTTGTTGTGCTAGGGGAAGTTTAAATCTTCTGTCATGAATGTGCATGGAAGCTCTTTAATTACACGGCTTACTTTCTTAGTAGGAAAAAATGAATATTTTCACCCAGCTATGAAAATCTGACCTCCAAATCCCCGTATCTGTACATGTGCAGTAGTCAGATGCATAGTGCTGCCTCTTTTAAACTTTCAGCCCACACAGTCAACACATCTTGAAAACAGGGTCAGCTCTTCATAGGGGTAGGGAAACTGAGGCACAGAGAGGAAACGGCTTGCTTACATTGCCATGTAAGGTCAGTGTCAGGACAGTCAGGAACAAAAACCCCCCAACTGCTTCCTCCCAAGAGCTGTCATCTCTGTCCCAGACCTGTATGTTAACCCCATGTGAAAGCAGAAATCCCAGTTAGACACTGGGACTCTGATTGTCATTTACTGTAAGGAGCAGCAGAGCAAATGAGATTCAGTCCTTGGAATGTTGACAAAATTGTCACCAAAATAAAAAACACTTAAAATTGAGTTTAATAAAAACTCATCATTTAGCAGAATCGGATGTTCAAAGGATTGTCTTCAGAGGCCTTTTTAGACCGCTTCGGTAAGGAGCAAGAAGAACCAAGGCAGAGATTTCCCTCTGGTTTGCGTTCTTTTGCTATGTCCCAAGTACATTAAATTGAACAGAAACATGTGACAAAGTTCAACTTTGTTGCTCAATGTCAGCTCTAACTGAAGCAGGCAGGCAAGCTGCTACATGATACGATGTCTGGATGAGGTCTTTATTTTCATTACTGACAGCTATTGATATGCCACTCTCCCTGAGACAATACAGTGAAATTTTCCATCTTGGTAGGAGTATTGTTGAGTAAAAACCTCCCCAAAAAATCCTTGAAATTGTTGCAGTCAAAGGGTATTAACGATGAGAATTAATGATCAAATCCAGGACGCAAAGTTGCTACTACCAGGGAGGGAGCTGAATAGGCACGACAGAAATGGTGTGCCAAGCTGGGGCTATTCCGACAAGCACATCTTCCTCTCATCTGCTGCAGAGTGTCTGAAGATGCTTGCTGGCACGGAAAACAGCTTCGGGGCTGATGAGGAGTCTGAGCAGAGGAATAGTTTGTGGTGTCAAAAGCTTTGAGACATGGGTTTAACTCTGCGGCCTTTCGCTGTTTCTAGAGGAAGGTGGGCGTTGGGCGAGCTGGGGCTGCTTCCTAGGGCAGCCAGTGCCGCAACCGCATGCTGCTCCTGGCGAGCCTTTCAGTGCTTTCTTATCTTCTTGTGTACAGCAGGAAAAGGGAAGCAGTAGGAGGAAGCGATTTCTCACGCGGCTTTGTATTTGCTTCTAATTAAATGTTACTAGTCGAGCTCTGTTTTCCCACTTTTCACTACTGGCCGGGGATGGTCTTTCTGAATCACCCCGGTGCTGTTCTCAAAGCTGACCACACACATGCACACCCCGTTCGGGGGAAGCTGGAGTGACTTCTACGGGGAGATAGCAAGTAATAATGCAGCAGTTAATGGACTACGCCTCGTAGTACAGTGAGCTGAAACAAGCAAGAGAGCTGATTACTTTCAAGCAAATAAAATCATCAAAACTAGTGAATTCATTCCCCGGTTTTGTACTTTCCTTCTGGCAGTAGCTTACGTTGTCTAGACAGGAAGATGTGTGCAATCAGCTTTAAAGATGCAGCTTTATACCTCCCAGGGGAGAAAGACCTACATTCCTGACAAGCAAAGCTCTGTTGGGATGAATGGGAAACAAATTACTCCCTTCTGCTCTCTAAGGCAGTCGGTGTCTGTATCACACAGGTTCTCGCTGGGGCTCTTCAAAGGTGCCCGTAAGATTTGCAGATGCTCCTGCCTTTGTCTTGCAAAGCCCGTTGCTGTTTGTGTGCAGACTTTCAGATGTGCAACACCCAAACTGGAAATGCCCAAGAAAAGTTGGCGCTGAAACCTGTCAATTGAAAAGGCAAAGGCGGAAGCTTGCAATACTAGTGGAAGCCGAGGTGCTGCGGCTGGTGAGCAGTGTTACTGCATGTCTGTGCAATTTGCAGGATGAGGTTGGCAACCCTTGCAGCAAGGCAGAGTGCGGGGGGACAGGGACCTCGGGTTCCTCACTGCACTTTGGCTGCTCGTCCCCTGCGGGACCTGGCAAATCACTGCACCTCTCTGCCCTGGCTTCCCCATTTAAGAGTAAAAATCTTTACTTAACTCCTGTGAATCCTCCTTCCTCTTGCTAATAATGTAATTGTATATAAAATATAATAATATTTAAACTCAAGCAAATGTATCCGAGATTCAAAGATCTAAATTTCGAAGGTTTCACTAAATTCCCCGTGTATATGCATGTGTTTTATCTATAGGTGACCACCTACAGAACCTTTAAGGAATTTGCCTTTCTTTCTGACTCTGCTGTCAATTTATCACTTGGTTACCAGACAGCATAACTAAGCAGTGTTGCAGGCTTCATATGTGCAAAGAGATTTGCTGTTTATGCAGCGCACCAAAGGTGAACCTGTGTTTTTAAATCCCCACATCCAGAAGCAATGCCAACTGTGTGGATGCAGGGTTTGGTTCATCTGAACATGGGGTAGGGACTGATTTAGATGTGAATTTTAAACTCCGGCTTGAAGTGCTTGTGTATTTGGAGCTGGGATCTCAGTTTGTAAGAAGACCTGAGTTTTGAAATAGTGCAGAAAAAAAAAGTGTTATTTCTTACGCCTAATGTGTGGTCTCGATGGCTGTGGTTGCTGGTACCGTCACAGGAATTGTGTTCAGGCGGGTAAGTGGGCTGCCAATATACAGCAGCTAAAGGCACATCTGCTTGTTTTTTGCATGCAGAATTACATACATGCCTTTCTGAAAATGACACTTAAATACTCCCCTCTCTCAAATTTGACTTGTATCGATGCGCAGATGGAGTGCAGAATGAGTGAATTTTATTTATGCAGAGGTGAGCTGATGATTTTAATCATGCCACGCGTTTCCATTTTGTTTAGAAACCCAATCATAGCAGCAAACCAAACAAGAAAAGTCTCCTTGTTTTCTGAATGATGTTATTTGTTTATCTGCCAAAGTGCTTTGCATTTCCTCAGGTCACAGACCAGCCCATGTCTGGCTATGTTAATATTATAAGAGTTATGCAAAAGCAAAGTTTAAGAAAAATCTTTCAACTGAAAGAAATAGGATCTTAAAATCCCAAAATAGAGTATGGAAAGGTACACATCATGTCTGGCTTCTCTTTCCCCTTGTGGCAAATGTGACTCAAAGGAGTTGGGTTTTTTCCAGCTCGATCTGTATACAGTTTGGGGGAGTTTTATTGTGAATAGGTCACCTTATAATACACAAAAATATTTCCTTCCAGAGTTCGGTATTCATAAATCTTTATCGATTCTCACTCTCTTGAAACCGAAATCCAGATGATTTCGTTTTCTTCACGGAAAGAAGAGTGAAAGAGAGTAAAGGAACACCTTGGCGCGGGGCTGGTCCTCTGTTCTTTCTGCTGAAACTGCCGTTGCAGGGCTTTGCACCCTCCTCTCGGGCAGCCGCAGGGCGAGCTCCTGTCTCCCTTCCCGTGAGATGAGCCGAAGAGTAGGACTGAAAAACTGAGACTTTAGAGCAGCTTGGTTGCTGCTAAGGGAGGAAAAAATGAATTTCAAAGTTATTATTTAAAAAAATGTTTTAAGTCTTCACTTCTCTGTGGGGTTCTCTAAGGGTCACTTTTACTCCTCCTTTGCTCTGCCAAAGAAAAAATCGGCATTACGGTTAAATACTAAAGCAGCTGCCTAGCGCAGTGGAGGTGAGTGTTTATTGAGAGTAACAGTCTCTCGTAGTTCAGTCTTGAGAGGAGACATATATCTGAAACATAGCTTTAATGTGTTCTTTTATTCTAGCTCACAGTGAATTTTTCTATTAAAAAAATGCAGCACAAAATATTGACTCATTTCTGTCCCTGCAAAGCAGGGTTAGCATCACCGTTCCCTTGTTACAGATAAACAGAGAGGTTATACGATGACTGAAGCTATGCAGTAAACTGGTGACAGAGCTGGATGTAAAACTTTGATTTTAATGTTCCTGGAGCATTTCTGTGGGCTGTCCATCTTCATTTTTTGTTCTTAAGTCTTCCTGATGTGTTCTTAGCAAGTGAAAGGTAGATGGAAATGCTTATGGTAAATGGTCACTTATATTATCCTTTAAAAACATAATCAATTAGCTCAAGATAAGGACACACCCTTTTAAACAGAGATACTTGACTCTCTTACATATATTTTTCTCTTTGTATTTGCATTTTATGATGCTATTTTGATTGTACAGTGACATCATCCCAAAGCATTGCCATAATGCCATAAATTACCAAATAATTCTGTTACTTTTTTCCACTGATCAAAAAATGTATTAAATGTATTTAAAATCTGGTTCTGTGGAAGACCAGAAGGCCTTTTACTATGTGTTTTATACCACCTTGTCCAGCAGGTGATACAAATATTACCATATGAACAGGCAATCAACTCCTGTTTTCTTTAAGTATGTATACGTTTATAGAGACACACACCCACAGACATACATATTATTAGAAGACCATGAATAGTTTTGCCTTGGGAACTCATTCTCTACATGAGCAAACACCACTTAAAATTACTTTTAAAGGTGGCCAGTGTTAAAAACTGTGTACGTAGCCAGTTCTGTTACAGCTGCTACTGACTCTGCTCACTGGGGGCAGATTTTCTTTTGTAATTTATAATCTATTTTCCTCCATTCCAGTCTCCCACCTATAACTCTGGGATTTTGTTTTGCCAGGACAGAGGGTAGAGTGAAAGCTGCTTTGCTGTCATTGTAATAACCACTGCAGTCCAAAGAATCCTCTCGTCATCTTAGCTGGATCCACAAAGAATTACTCTGTCAGGCCTGACAATAAACATGCTCAGTACTTAAAAACTACTCTTCTCTTTTCCCTCTCCTCTTGTAAAGGCAAGATGGCTTTCGGTCATACAATGGCTTTTCATTGAAGGCCAGGAAATCTTGGATTTTGAAAGTACCATACTTAGGATGGGTTTCAGTATGACTCCCAGAGGACCCGGGCTTGATGGACCTCCATGGATAAACCAGGGGTGATTCCTACATTCATGCCTGTTCCCAGCAGATCTATCATTTTGACCTCTGTTGCCTTTGATCTTCTATACACTTCTAAATCTCCCCATGGCTGCCATCGTATTTATCATGTTCTTGGCAACGCTGCTTCTCCGGTACCAACGCTTGTGCTTGGAGTCCAGCTCCACTACTCTTCCACCTCACTCCCAGAGCCAACTGACATGTTTGCACAAAGCCTCGTACCCTATTTTCCCTCCTCACAGTCTCCCGCAGCGCTTGTGCGTGTGAGTTATCATAGGTGTCTGAGCTGCGGCTGGGCTGGATTCTGTAATTCTTTCTTGCACAACCCATACTTATGATCTGTTGACTTCAATGGAGCTATTCATGTGAGTGGAGGCTGCAAATTTGGGCCCTTGGGTTGTAAGATCTCTGGGGCATAGACCCTGTCTTTGTATGCCTTGCAAATATGTGCTAGATGAGTAATGATAGCTCAGAAGAGTGAGTGTCGCTTTACATTTGCCATACTGAAGGAAGGTTGCCAGGATTGCATTGATGCTGCATATGTTCCCCTTCCAGGGGGGAATTAATCCTTCTATGCAAAGATACCTCCTGCTGACTGGTGAAAAGAAAAAAGAAAAAAGAAATGGTTTGGCCATGAATACCATTAGCTTAATCTTCCTTTTCTCTGATCTTCCAGTACTATTTGCTTTGTATGGCTTCATCAAGGTTTTGTATGTGGACAGAATAATTGAAAACAAATTTAGCATGTCTCAGACCATAAAGTTCCCTTTCAGCTAGATCACTGACTATGCGGTAGATAAATGTCTGGTTTTCATTTTTGGTTATGTGAGAAATTTAGAATGGTTTGATTTGTAATTTTGAATGTTAATAAAGAAGGAGAAATTTCCCCATCTCCTGGCCTATGGAGGCATTCTGGCTTTCTTGCTTCTCTTGCAGCAAATACTGTTTATAAAAATGTTATTTAGTACAGAAGAGTCTGTTTATGCCCTTGAACCCTAGAGACCCCAGTCTCTAAGGTCAACTAAGACCTCCTTGTGCTGTACAGTCATAGACCAAAAATGCCATTGCTACCTGTACAGATAGTATTTTAATGCAATGCAAGAGGAATGGCCAAAGGTGAACCAACAACTGGAGGAAGGATGAGTTTCAAAGAGTAGTGAATCAACATCGGTCCACATAAGTGATTTCAGGAGAACCAGAACGTATTTCCTTTCAAGATTATTTAAGAATTCTGCAGACAGGGAGATTTGTAGGGTAGAGATGTAGATATTAAAAGGGAACATCCTCCCCAGGGGAAAGAGGGTGATGGGCAGATAATGCCACGCTATGAGTGTTTAAGAAGTTGATGCTGGTATTTGAGGCTGGATTTGGGAAGTCTGGGCATAGGTGTTGATAACTGTAGAAAATGAGAGGTGAGAGGGCAAAGAGAAGAGCAGACCTTTGAAGATGAAGGCAGGCAGCTTATGTCTGGTATGAGGGAGACAGAGGAAGCTGGAGAGTTGTGGAGCTCAGGGTGACTTGAGCAAATCAAGAGGCTGGAAAGGACAGTCCTTCCAGCTGGGTTTGAAATGGATGTGAGCTGGGGCAAGACTGCACGTGCCAAGGCGAGAAAAAGGGATGTGGCAGGGATCATTGGTTTCTGAAATGTTTATACATCGTTTAACATTTCAGTTCTCAAAATCGCAGACACATTCACTAGGTACTTCCTATTTAGGGGGGAAAAACCTTATTAATTTGACTGCAGTTGAAGTAGGAGTCACAAGCTGAGCTGAGGCAAAATTGTTTTACTGAATGTTAGGCTGGACAGAAACTAGGGTTTGCACGTTGGACATCACATAGGGACTATTTAAAGCCCCCTATGTCAATGGGCATCTTCCATTAGCTTTGATAAGGTCTGGAGAAGGTGCATATGGGAATACCACGTGTATACGACACATACAAATGCAAGGAAGAGGCTTTCTTCTGTCCTTACAAAAAGGCAGCAGGTGTGGGGAGTCAACGCAGCTTTGCAACTTTATCCACCCCACAGAGAAAAAAATTCTTTTGAACCTCATTTAGGAATCAGTCACTGCAAATTAAACAAGTGTACTCAGAAATGTATCTTTTGAGGGGATTTGTCAATCTATTCTGGAGACAAGCAACAAATTTCTGGTAATGGAGAGCTTGTCTGAAATTTCTGCTTGTCAAATAGTTTTTTTTATTCTTGATATATTTAGTATTATAACCATTAATTACGTGTTTTCCATTAGCTGCCTTCCATATATATCACGGACTCCAGCAAATACTCTTAAGAGGATGTCTGTCTCTGAAAGTAGAAAAGGGTCTGCACCACACATATCTTTATGTCTTTATATATCTCCATATCTGTATGTTTGTCTGTAGATCTATTTGATTTCCTGACATGAAGGCGTTGCAAGCCCTGTGTGTGATAACAGATTTTTAATGTCTTGCCAGCTTCACGGTTACATGGAGAACAAACCCTTGGGTCTTCAGATCTTCATTGGGACAGCAGACGAACGGATACTTAAACCTCATGCTTTCTATCAAGTCCATCGCATTACAGGAAAAACTGTCACCACCACCAGCTATGAAAAAATCATTGGCAACACCAAAGTTTTAGAGATCCCATTGGAACCCAAAAACAACATGAAAGCAACGTAAGCATATTTCTTTTTATTAGGAAAGTTGAAGAGGATCAAATTGGCAGGAAGTTCCTTCTCTTTGGAAAGGGGTCACTTAAGTGAGTAGTGATGGCTGCTCTGAAGGGACTCCCCTTTCCAAAGCATCGGGATGATATATGGGTGTAAGACCCTTTTTACAAAAGCATGAGGAGCAGTTACAAGCACCTGGGTTAAAGCTGCTTAAAGAGTTACCTTTCATCAGCTGACTGTGCAGGCATTTTTGCTCTTTACCCCAATTGCCGCAGTGACTATATTGTAATCATCTGTCATCTTCATAGTCAGAATGGGTTTATAGGGCACTAAGGAAAACAAGACTTGAATCTCAAGACCTTATGCTGCAGGGACACAATGAGAAGCAAGGAGCAGTAGACAGTGGAGGAAAGGTGTACGATTCATTTTACAACATTTAATGGAATAGAAAACATCTCTTCTGAACTCAGCCAAGTGCTCTGGCCATGAAATTGCACTCTCTTGTTGTAATAGGTTAACAGAGAAGCAAGTACAGGCACATCTTTTCTGTATTACTCCTTCCAGTTTTATGGAGGCAGAGGGATGAAGTGGGCACCAGTCTGAAACTTGTCTTGAATGTGTGCCAGGCAGCATGAGAGTGATTGCTCTGCAGAGGGAAGAGCTGTATCTCCATCCTTCAGAGGATACTGACAAAATTGGCAGAGCAGCTATGTTTTTAAGCCCCCCTACTTCATTGCAAAATCCACATTCTTTCTTTATATATCTTTTTTTTCAGAAAATATACCTCATTCCTAACAAGTAACCGTGGAGTAATAAACCCCTGCACACATGCAATGGCAAGGAATAGTGTGGCTGTAGGAAACAGCTTGGGGTTTATGCCTCCCAAAATGTGATTTTAATTCATATGTAAAGAAGAAAAATGGTGTGTCTTTAAAACTGATATCAAAATGGGTTGGCAGTGCCTGTTTAATAACAGTGCTCACTGCACCCTCTGAGGACTATTGCTGAGCTGAAGATCTCAGATCCTGCAAATATTAATTGGCACATTCTCTTAATGCAGACAGGCATGTTTGCTAGATGACACTGGACTCTTAAGAAGTTAACCTGCACTTACACCAATATTAAGTTGCAATGCTGGTTTAAGCAATCCTAATCCTTTCATTGCTGCTCAGCCCCATCCTGCTCCCCACATCCTCCCTTTGTGCAGGGACACAGTGAGTGGGAGCAGAGAACCATTTTCTGCTCTTCCAGGCTATTGCCTTGGCTGGGAACAACATCCCAGGGCTCTGGAGGATGACATGGTTACCTGGTCCAGGGCTGGAGAGCCCAGTTCTACCAGTAGCAGCTACCTTGTGCGAAAGGAGGAGGGAGCAGTTTGGTGCCTGCTTTGGAGTTTTATTCAATGCTTGCATTACAAACTGTGGGGAAAACGTGCCTGGATGGTGCATGCAATTAGCTGATTCAACTGCTGTGATTCCCCATGGAGCTGAACTAATTTGCCCACGTGCAGGCAATAGCTGCCGTGCGGTCTCGGCACTGAGCTGTTTGGAGAGCTGGCGGTGGAGGCTTTAATGCTCTCTAGCTCACAGAGGGCTACGGCACAGGCTCAGCTTATTGCC
Organism: Cariama cristata; assembly: GCF_000690535.1. NCBI lineage: Eukaryota > Metazoa > Chordata > Aves > Cariamiformes > Cariamidae > Cariama > Cariama cristata. The sequence goes on from NW_009611817.1 coordinate 29,669, forward strand.
TGCTGCAGCCTGTGCTCCTTGTTCTGATTCACTCTCCCTGCCCCGGTGTGCTGGGGTGGGCTCTGCCATGTGCGCTCTCGTTCTTAGCACAGGAGGGAAATAAGTCTTGGGGTTATAATGTTTGGAGAGTGGCTTCTGCTGTTGCCAGAGTAAAGGCCACCCCTAGCCCTCGGGTGGGACATGCCTGGGACACGCTGAGCCACTGGGCCCACACTCTTTGGGGAGGGGTCCAACAGCATCCCTCACTTGCTGTGTGTCTGGGACTTCTTCCCCTGTAACTGCTGAAATGGCAGTATCTAGATCCTAAGCAAAACAAGTATTTGGAGCTGCTCTTAACTTGGAGATTGAAGCAAAACTGCTTAATCCTCTTGACTGTCACCTATTGCCAAGCTGTGTGAGAGCAGAAATGTTAAGCTAAACAGCGCGTGTGTTTGGCAGCATTGACTGTGCGGGGATTTTGAAGCTGAGGAACGCAGACATCGAGCTGCGCAAGGGAGAGACGGACATCGGCAGGAAGAACACCCGCGTCCGGCTTGTCTTCCGTGTGCACATCCCCGAGTCCAACGGCAGGATCATTTCTCTGCAAGCAGCATCAAACCCCATCGAATGCTGTAAGTGTCTGCCGAGATTTGTTCCTTCTCTGTCTCTTGCGACAACAATCGTCTTGTCCCTCTGCTCCAGGCTAGCACTGAGGGGAAAAAACCCAATGAGCTCAGAGAGGCAAACGCAAGGTGCTCTGCTCTTCCTGGTGTGCGTATAGGGGCATCTATACATTCTCCCTGTGTTTGTGCATGAGCATGCAAGCTGCCTGCCTTCCTGGGTGTGATTTTATTTTGAGTGGAGGCACAACCAGAACATGTTATCCACAAGCTGGCAGGTGGTTGAAGGTTTTGAATTCAAACCTGTGCTGGATCCTAGCACTGTGGCCAGTCTTGCTTGCTGAAGGAGTGACTGCAGTCCTCTGATCTAAGCTGTGGCAGGAACACAACTGAAATGGAGAAACAGGTTTGATTTTGAGGCTCAGGTGCGTCCTGGTTATTGTTTTTTCTAGATGTCAGTGCTAAGGGGTGTACAGCTCAGGAGGCTGCAGCTGAAGCAGGGGAAGCCCGGGTTGTTCTGGTATTCCCCTGAGGGACAGAAGAAGACTTGCAGTTTTGATTTCTGAGGGGCAAATGCTGTAAGCATGTAAGCTGAGAAACCTGTACCTCCCACTCATTTTAACATACTGGATCCTGAGAAAGAGAGGTGTCCGATGAGGTGCCCCCCCTCTCCCCGTCGCAGTCATTTCTGGAAGGGCTCCACCCACTTTGCTGGTTCATGTGCATCCTGTGATGCTTTTTGTTGGTAAATGGTGCCTTTTCAGCGGTTTGGGGATTTCACAAAGACATAATGAACAGTTTTCCTCTCCCTTTGCTGAATGACTCACCTCTTTAGCAGAACCTGTCTTGCTGTAAGTCATGTGAAGAAAATCACTGAAGAGTTTCTCATGTGTGAATTTTATTTATTGAGATGCAGGCTTTACTCAAATAACAACTGCTTGAATAAGAGAGGAGCAAGTTTTGGATGGGAAATCAAGAGAAATTGTGGCTAGTGAATTATTGATGTCAGCTTTTTAAAAAATGATAGAAAGGAATAAATAAGGCAAGGTTAAGGAGAGGATGATGGAGATGTATGATCTCTTGGCAATGTTTATGAGAAGATACCAACTATCAGAGCATTTTAGCAGCTGAGTGAAGTCTCCAGGCACCATGATGGGGCAGGGAGAACAGTGGGAGTAGCCACCACCTTTCTCCATAGGAAACAGTCACTATCCTTTATGGGACCAGATGGCTAAAACAATAGTGGCCTCCACCTCAAACGTGTCCCTGCTGAAACAAAGGCCCATTTGCTAAAGGAAACGTTCAGCAAACTGAAGCTTCTGTGGATGGGAAGGGAATTGTGGCAAAGGATCACCTGGCTTCTCCCTCAGTTTCTTTTCTGAGTGGAAACAGCCCATTCCTGCCTGCAATGGGGAGCTACTTGGGTGCAGAAACTCCAGGTGTAACTCGTACATCCACTGTACAGAAAAACAGTGCAAGCCCAGAGCCAGAGGGTGGCTGGTCCTCGGGTCATGCAAGGAGCCTCGCAGATCACACCTCACTTGTTCAAATTCTCCTACAGGAAAAGCAAATATGAGTTAGCCAGGCATTTCTAAGACCCTTCCACTATTGCACATTGTATTTGTGCCCATCACCAAAGAGCATTCAAGCAGAAATGCAGTCACGGTTTACAGAATAAGATCACATTTTGATGAATTGTATGCGCGCAACTAATTTGCCTGTGCAATGACTGCTATTTGCAATGGTTTGTTTAAGATGTCTAGGCATTTATTCTGAGATGTGTCTGCTCTGATGAGTCTTAAGGACATAGAAAAGCCAAGAGTGGAGATACCAGTGTAAGTGGCTTATTTTTATATTTTTTCATAATTAAAATATGAAAATGTTGGCTGCATAGCAGACAGCAAAACTTCTACAAGAAAAAAATGTATTTGATCCCCAAGAAAAAAAAAAAGTTTTATTTTTGGAATAATGGATATACTGGCAATTTGGAGAGATATGTTAAGGACTGTGCTTTTCTGAACTCATGAAAGCAGAGTATAAAGTGACCCGGAGTAATAAGCCTCTGCCAGTTAGTACCTATGTTGCATGTTTAGCAACGTTTTTGCATTTCAGTGGCACTTCCGGATCTCAGCCCAGTTCTGGAAAGATGGTTAAAAAACATTAGCTGGTTCAGCCAGCATTAGTAATGCAGGCTAAATCACACTAGAGATGATAATCTCCATTTCTCCCAGACAATCTGCACATGTTGCAGAGCTCACAGTCTCAGGTAAGCTCAGGTGCCTTGCCAAGAAGGGGCATGCTGGGGCTCCGTGACATTTTCTTCTTGTGTCCCACCTCCCACCTTCGTGCACTGCTGGGATTCTCTTTTTTTTCCCCTTTGTTTGCTTTTCATTTTTTTTGACATGGCCACCTGGGAACTCTTATCCTCAGGGACTGTCCCGTAAGATCTCTGCTGTCTGGTAGCTGTTCATAATATCCCGCTAGGAAAGCCTTAGTAAGTAGCAGCTTTAAGATAACTGGCCATTTCCCTACCAGTGGGGTTCCCTCGAGAGCAGTGTTGCTACCAACAGAATATCTGAGTGCTCTCCTCAGCAGAAGCCAATCCCAGCTGAAAACTCCCACCGGTGTCAGCAGATCATTAGCTGCAATGAAGCAAGAACTGTGAAGTATCTGCTTTTCACTGGGCGATTTGGTTCCACCTCATCTGTGTCACATTCAGCACTTGACAGGTTTTAGGAGGGGATTTCACAAGTTCAAAGCATCATCCGGAGCAAGTTCCTCCCCAGGCGGCTGTGTGGGAGGACCAAGGAGGTGATATGTTGTTAAATGATCAGTTGTGCCTTAAAATGGACCTCATATCCAGACAAGCCTATGCATTCAGCAGCTTGCAGCTTTTTTCTCCAGTTGCCTGTGGATTCGTTCTGAAGCCACTAAGGAGGAAAAGGCGTTTGAAAGCCCTCTGATAATTGTAGCAACAGGCCATCAGTTAGTTAGGGATAAAAAGCCACTGTCTTCTAGGTGTGGTGCTGGAAAGGTGAGAAAAACCCCTTCTCCTGGGTGTTACTCCACCCTGAGAAATGGCAGCAAGCCCCACAGATGCTCCATGAGATGTCCCCGGGATCCATAGCCGATCGGTCAATGCAGCAGCATGCTGCTTGGCCTGGCTCCCTACCTGCGCACCTGGGTGCTGTTAGTCGTACTGCAGTTGTGTGAGCCCGAATGTCCGTCCCCGCTTGTGCAGGCATAGGCATAAGCCAGCTCATGTAGGTGAGCTCTTGCTGGGCCAGGCAAGGCTATCACAGAGCTGCTATCACAGAAGGTGGTGAAACAGCAGGCGTGAAGGGTTGCTGAGTTAACTTGTCCCTTCAAATACAGCCCTAATCGCAATAAACCACTTGGCGAATCGTCCATGGAGGGATTTGCTGTTTGCAGACCTGATCATTATTTTCAAACCATTAAGACAATTTCTGTAACATTAGTTCTATTCATTTGCTTTAATTTACTTTTCGCTATGAGCTGAAACTCATTCCTTGGTGCGTGGTTGATCTCTGGAGTTGTGTTTCTACTCCTTGGCTGAAGCATCCGTGGAGCAGAGAAGGGAGTTCAGAGTAGCCACACAAGCACCTGTAAGGCAGCTTGGTTTACTCCATGCTGTCAGCAACAAAAAACTGCTTTATGCAAGTGTGAGATGTGAGTGTAAGGCTTAGGAGCATCATCCACACTGTGTCACAGTTTTTATTCTAATGGATCCTGGTTAAACCTTCCCAAGGTGTGTCACAGTTCTCATTTCATATAATCCATGTTTGCTGATATAATATAATCCATGTTTGCTGTGCTCATGAATCCCTTAAAATGCAAAGAATTGCACTTGGCAGGAGAGGAGTCTAAAATCTTGTTCTTATAATAGATATTCCGAGGTGGTAAAAAAACAAAACAAACAAAACTTATTGCTACAGAACTGTGTGTCCATCTGAGGAATTTAAATAGTTTCTATTATTGACTGTATTTTGTTCCACTAAATCGGGTCAAATATCTTATTTCCCTTTAATCAATTTCCCTGGAAGTTTCCTTTATTTTTCTCTCCTTCTAGTAGATTTTCCCATAATATTAGACAATCTGAGCCTGTGATATGTGACACATTAATAACTACGGAGGAAAGAGCTAGTCATGTAAAAGAATGTTGTCTTGGCAAACCAGCGAGTGCTTTTCCTCGGCTGGGAGTTGTGCTGGTTGGAATACAATGGCAGGCAAGAAGGAGCCCTAGTTTATTTAGATAAAAAAGCATAAGTGAGTGGTCTCTTTGCACTTGGGAGATACCCATTTGCAAGTTTAACCATAACCATGATTATGATGAGTAGCATGGTTTCCAGCTGAATTAAAGGAAATTTTTTGCCCCTTTCATTTCAACTTAAGACAGTCACGCAGTTCGCCATAAATACAGCTGACACAAAAACTGGTGCTTTTTCTAAAGTGAAATTTTTCTCTCTCTTAAAGCACAGAATTTAAAAACTAATTCTGACAACGTTTACCACTTTTAATGTGCAACCAAAATATTTCAGTCTGGAGAGTCTGAGTCAGAAGGAAAATGCCTGCCCTTTTTTCAGGCTGCAAGCCTTGCTACGAGGATAAACTCTGGTTTACTTTTTGTCTTTGCAATACCGCTGTTGGTAAAAGGAAGCACCCCAGCGTATTACGCAGAACGTGGATTTCTGAGCATGATTTAAACTCAGCAGATCTCCTCCACAAGGGATTAAAGGGAAATGCTGTGCATACCCGCAGAGATGATCGACAGAGAAGTGAACCGAGGCCATGGTTTTCCTGTCATTAATCACAGGCTGGTTTGGTGAGCTGGCTGCAGTTCATAGAAAGTATCATACTTATCTGACACTGCTGCCATCAGTGCTTGTCACTCCTCCTTCGCAAGGACATCATTAAATAAATTATGTGGAGAAAAGCCCTCTATTTTTGGTGCTTTTTTCTTGGATGGCTCTGCACAAACTGCTGATTAAATCTTGCTGGCAACAAAGTGGAAACTGTTGTCATTCATACCAGGTTCTTCTTTTCATAGCGTTTAGATCACATTTTCAAGGTTTCCCATCTAATCACAAGGGTGAAAATTTGCTTTATTTCCTTGATTCTCATTTAAGCTTTTCACTGCCTCATACTCCTCCCAGGAGGTAAATCATCCCATCCCTCCGATTAGAAGATTGCTGCTCTCTAAGGTGCCTTACAGATGTCTACCTGCCTGCTAGAGATGTCTCCTGCCCTTGGTCCTCTCCTGGCTGCCATACTGCAGCTTGCCAACCTTTGCCTCTTCTCCTACCAGAGAGCTCAGGGTGCTTCAGCGTGTGATGGATGGGACCAAAGTCTCTCAGGACATTAATGCGTTGAATAAGCACTGGGCACAGGAGCTCTGCTCCTATCAATCCTACCACGGACAGGCAGCTCATAGTAAATAAACACAGTGTGACAGGAGAAATGAAATATTTCCTTTGGCTCATTAAGGTTTGCACTGAGATGGAAGAATTAATCCCACAACAAATTACGCCTCTGCTGTTGCTTCTAGGGTTCGGGATTTTTTTTTTAGCATCAGACAACCAGCTCTATCTGCTCTTCTCAAATCCGACAGATATCAGTGGCTGGAGCCAAGAACCTTTGGGGGTTTGGAAAGACATGTCAGGAGTGGTGAGTCATGGCTTGAAGGCTTCCAGCAAGCTGGGGTGAGCTGGGGCTGCCCTGGGCAGGGTAAGGACAGGGGGTTCCAAAGGGGGACCTGGACATTTGGCCTGGGGAGACTACTGCACTGGGGGTGCAGGCTGTGATCCCACCTCTTTTAAGTAGCCACATTTTTTTGTTTACTTGGCTTGTGATGGCAGTTAGAGGTAATGAGAGGTAACACTAGCTTTGTCCTCACTACGCTGCAGGTGAGCCTCAATCCTACTCCTTGTGATCACCCAGGATAAGATCTCTCCTGAGCTCTGGTCAGCTATGGGGACAACAGGTAAACCTAAGCTCTGGATCCAGTGTTGCAGGTGTCAGACGTTGTGGAGCAGATTTCACGCTAGCAGCTATTCTTTGGCCTCTTTTTACACAGAAGTTTGCATGGAGGCCTCCAGCCACTCTGCAGAAAGCAGCACTGAGACAGTGTGCTGATACGCAGAGGCTGTAGCGGATCTCTGCTCTGGAAGTGTCGTTCAGACCCCCACTGCTCTGTGCAGAGTTCACAAGCCTGTTCCTCCCGAGAGGCAGATCACATTAGTGTTTTTGCTTGCCTACATTACCCGATCCAGCCCTTGTTCTTATTGCACATGTAGGGAGAGAGATTGCTGAGACAGTTCCTCTCCGGAGGCTGAGAGACATTTAGCTTCAGCTAAGACGCCTCATAAAACGAGTCAGCTTTTGGGCAAGACAAGGCAGCGCTTGGAAGCCCTCCAAGCCGGTGGAAGGAAACACGATGCTCAGGCCAGGCTAGAACTGCTCGTCCCAGGAGATGCATGCAGGAGGAGTGCTGGTGGGGTGAGCTGGGCGGTGTGGAGGGAAAGGGGCTCTCAGGTGGAGCTGGGATTACCTAAGGAGCCTGTTAGGGAATACAACTGAGGTTGTCACTTGGAACCTGCTAGCAGCAATGGGCAATGCTTTCCTGGGGGAGATCTGGAGCCGCAACAGACTTATCCAGGTAGTCAGTTGTCTCAATATATCCCTTTTTTTCCCTGGAAACCAAATAGCCTCTCTGCTGGAAAAGGAATAGTTATGGATGCTGCGGGCAGGTGGGGAAGCAAGAAACACTTTCACCGTGCGTTTGCACGCTTCCTTACGGTCAGCCTCCAGGCTTGTGCATCCCATGTGAAGCATTCAGCCTGTCAGGCCAGGGGTTTAAGCCATCTTAACCTTTCCTCCACCTGCTGGCATAGTGAAGGGGATAAAGGCTGAGCCCCTGACAAGCGCCCTGTGCCCCTGCAGCGGGTGGACATGAGCCTGGGTGGGCTGTGGGCAGCCGCGGGCCTGCCAGGGGGTGCAGGCAGGGGCGGCAGTGCAGGGGCTGCTTCCCTCCCAGGCTGAGGCTCGCTGGAGGTGGTGCAGCGCTCCCAGACAGCAGCTCCCTTTCTCTCTTGTGTCACTGCGTGCATTGTATTTCTTGGCACCATGTATCCATGACATCTTGATTTGCAGACAGTCAAATAAAATAGAAAAATAATGTCCCCTGTTAATAGGTTGACACACTGCTTCAGGCCAAGTGTGAGTATTTCTATAGCATTTGCTTTGCTGCCTTATGTCAGTAACTGTTGCTATTGAAAGTAAACACCCCAACTGGTTAAATCAACAGCGTTTTGTTTATTCAAAGCTCATAAACTCCAGTAGCTGTAGGTCAGTTTATGAAGTGCCAACCCCTGGGGGAAGAGAAGGAATAGTGTGAAATTATTGCATGCAGTCCACCTATCATGAGCCTTAGAGGAAGGGGATTTATTGGCAATTAATATTTCTTGCAGAGGAAAAAAAAGTAATCCTATTGAGGCAGCTCCACACTGAACCTTGAGCCTCCTTACTGGTGGAAATGGAGTATGGGGTGAAACCTTCTTATAGGCCTGAGTGAAAAAAAAGATCTTGGAAAATGAATAGTGAGTTTCTTTAGAAAAGGGTTTGCAAATTACCTACTGGGAGGAGAAGAAGAGGCAGAGTATTCGGCACTCAGTAGATACCTGTATTCCTCTGCCTTTCCCTTTAGCACGGTATCTACATTGGGAAACTGAACTGAAAGACTTCCAAATGGTATTGATCTGCAGCGCATAGAAGCACACATTGGGTTTTGTACACCTACAGTCATGACCAAATCTGGGTCAGAGCAAAAGCAGTTTTGGAGATGCCTGTAGCCTGCTTGTGCTGTAGCTGTGCCAGAACATAGCTCTGCATCAGCCTGGCTGCTGCTGGCCGTGGGGCCATGGCAGCACAGAGCTGCGTTGGGGTACCCACAGAACACCTCTGCCCATCACAGGCTTCCAGGCAGCGCTGCTGAGGCCGCCCCAGCTCAGCTGAGGATGGCAGAAGGGTTTTTGGCATTTCCTAAGAGCCAGAATGCATATTCCTGGTGAACCAGCTGTCCTCCCCAGCTCCCTGGTAGGTCGCAGCGTACACAAACACTGTGCTCTATGGAAGTTGGACAGAGGCTTGGTCTTCAGCAGCGATTTCCAACTTGCCGAGATCCAAATGTAATTAAGATGAGTCAGACGGTTATTTCCAGGCTAAAATTTGTCCTTCCTCGTCCCAAAAAAGCCTTGAGAACCACTGATCTGTGGGATGTCAGGTACGAAGATCTCTATTAACACACTGAAGTCTGAAGGAAAAGTAGGTTAATCTGGAATTTTGATGATTTGGGATGCTTTGGAAGTGAAATTTGGGGATTGAATAGGAATAAACGGTGTCCAGGACAAAGCTTAAATATATTTTCTCTTGACTATTGTAGACATGTTTTTGATGATTGCTATTTACTCTTAAGCCTTTGAGGTTACAAATCTGTCTTTGTGATAAATCCAATTATGAACTCATCAAAAATTTGAGTATTTAGGGAAAGGAATTAATCATACAGCCATGTGAAAGAAATTAGCAGCTTCTGTGAAAATTGTCTGAATATATATTCTTAATTGGCAGTGTCTTAGCCCAGCTGTTGTTCTATACTTGAAGGGAACAATGAGTCATAAGGTTGTTTTAAATAGAGTTTTAAAAATGCCTCTCAAACGGCACAAGAAAGGTACAAATATTGAATTAGCTGTATTTTTAACAAGAGCAAAAACTCTGTGTCATGACTGGCAGAAAGCGTTCAGCTGAGCTTGTCCTTGCTAGAAAAGTTACCCCCCACTTCTACAGACACCTGTCTGAAAGGTTTAATGCTTGTGTTTTCCCACCAAATATTCTCAGATTTTCTTCATGTGGTGAGAGAATTTGTACAGTTCTCACCGCAGTCAAGAGCTGTTGGGTTTTCGGCTTTCTGAAGGTAGCACAGCAGTAAAATGGTGCTGGGACCAGGTCACAGAAAGCACAGCCTTGCCTGTGTGCGAGTGGAGGGCCAGCGCTCAACATATAGGATAACATCTCCTTATTTTTGGCTCAGCAGCCAATGGTGTTCAGTAAAGGGAAGACACAAATGCTCAGGGTCTCTTGGGAGCATGCACTTTGTCAGAGAAAGTTAAAATCCAGCCAAGGCAGCTGTTAAATAGATGAGCGGCATCCTCTAGAGGCCTTTCCAGTTGGGGTGGATGAATCTGGAGGAGTTTGAGTGCAGGTCATGAACTCGCAGTTCACCAGACCCAAACTGCTGCCCACCTGGTCTGGTCACAGGGAAGCTCATGATATTTTCCAGCTGTTTGCATTGTAGGGAACAATTCTCGCATCTTCACTTCCTTCAGCTCCTGCCGCTTGTTAGGAAACAGTTGGAATGGGCTTGCAGGGATGGTGACTGGGATTCTCCAAAACTTTTCTGACCATGCAAATGGTTGTTTTAACGGGATGAGAGGAAAGTAGGTAGAGAGATGGTGGTGCTATCCTGGATTTCTGGGTGGGGAAAGAGAGAATAACTTGCCAAAGTCATGCTCCAAGTTTGTGGCCAATAACAGTAAAGACCTTAGAAATACTTGATCACATACATACCCATCTGGATTCCACCCTACCTTTTCTTTCCTTGCCTTTCATAATCAAACTCAGTCTGCAACAGAGGGCCCTGCTCCTTGGACATTCAGACCTATGCAAAACATATTTGCCAAAAGCCCAGGCAGCAGCAGTCCTGGTGTTGACCCTTCTTGCTCACAAACGCAGCTTTGTGATTGCCCCTCTTGTGTGCGCAAGGCTCGGTGCCTGCACAAGGAGACAGTGCTTTTGTTGGCAAACATGCTGTTCCAGGCCCAGCGTAGTCCCTGTTCTGTGAGAAGGCAGTGGACTTTTGTAGAAGTTTATTTTTATTTTTTTTCTGAAGGAATTCAGTATTATTCAGTGGAATCCTCTCTGCAGGTGGAATTTTTGGGCTCCAAGGCTGTAGTGTGCCTGCACTTGAAAATTTGGCCATTTATTTGGAAACAGACATGGGCAAGTTCCAGCTCATTCATCCAAGCTGTCCTTTCTCAAGGACAAGGAGTAAGGCCAGCACAGCTGAAATGCTGCAGCCAGCTCCTGAATGTTTCCAAATAAAATGCCTTGAGTAAGTTTATTTTTCCCTCTCAAACCTAAATTTAGCACCCTGGAGAAGCTGCTTTGGCAGTCAACGGATGGTAACGATGACAAGATCGATCTGTGGATAGTTCTGGGAAGATTTGGAAAGTCCTGGTAAAACAGTTGGTTTCATTCATGTCTGCAATTTGTCCACAGCCCAAAGGTCTGCTCATGAACTTCCAATGGTTGAAAGACAAGATATTGATAGCTGCCTTGTTTATGGAGGACAACAGATGATCCTGACTGGACAAAATTTCACAGCAGAGTCCAAGGTGGTGTTCACAGAAAAAACATCAGGTAAGGCAGTTTTTTTCTAACTTTCCCTGATGGGATAAGGCAAATTCGTAGTGCTGTTGGGTTTCACGGTCTCATCCTAAGATTTGTGCTCATGAGTAACTCTACTCGAGTGAGTAATCTCATTCAAGTTCATGTAAGTAAAACCAAAAATACTTGACTTAACCATCTGAGTAAAATTAGACTTGGGAGTAAATTGTTGTGTTATTTGTTCACAAGAACGCAGACACTGGGATC
>NW_009611817.1:41023-46493 GCF_000690535.1 Cariama cristata
CAGGAACAGGATATGTTTTCAAAGAAATGGGATGACATTACGTGTTTCTCTATGCTTGTTCAGTGTCATGTTTAGTGAATGCTGCTGTAGAAATCGTAGCTGAAATGAGCATTTTTTATTGATATGCACTGCAGGCAAAGACTGCATTTTCTTCCTGTTAGAAGTCTGGAGAAAAATGTACATAATGTGTATTTTTATATCAAACTAAAATTATTTTTATACATATACTGGGCTACAAGAATACATCGCTTCATCTTCCATATCTTTTCAGATATTTTTATATAGGCTCAGACTGTAGCAAAACAAATAAAAATCAATTCAAAGAGAAAAGCCCCCTGTTACAGCCCAATGCTACTTGTTTTCCAGTAGAGCTGCTTCTTTTAAAACGTGTTTTACCAACGTGTTCAGGCAATCTTGCTAGCTGTTGAACAACCATGAAGGGGGAATGAGTGGCAGATTGTAGATTCTCTCTCTTTTCTTTTCATCTTGTCTACTTATTTGCTCGACTTGCACAGACCCAGTACAAGATGGTCCCAAGCCCTGACTGGTGTTGGATGAATATAAATAAATACCAGGAATAAAGAATGGTTACTGGGAGTTATTTAGTTGCCTAGCATCACCTTTACTGCCTTTCTTGAGCTCTCTGTCTTGTGTTTTCATAATGGCATGCTATAATAAACATCACTTGATTTCTAACTCAAAGAATACCTGACCCCAGAAAATACGCTTAGCATGATCTAATGGTTAAGATGGGCAGCATAAATCCATGTTTTCTTGTTTACAGGAGGAAAAGCAAACAAATGCATTCTGCTGTAGTTAGTTACCTGTTTTTTCAGAGCTGAATTGTTTCTTTTCTAATATCATACACATGCAGGCATTTCATCTCGCCTCACTGAGCAGTATGTGTATTTTATTGGATTTTCTAAAGCTTTTGCAAAGGGACATTTGTTTCTTTGTAAACGGTCTGGACTTGTTTAACTTACCCTTCATTAGGCTTGATTTTTGTATTCTAAATACTGTGCTCTGCAAGGGTAATAACAATGTCCAGGGATTTAAAAAGCACTTTGCAAATATGAAGGGCCAGACTCTGCCATCCTTTACTCCTGTTGATTTCAGCGAGAGAAGGGACTCTGCAGTTATGAAAAAGCATCTGTCTGTTTTATGTAAACTATGTGTTCCCTTTGTGCTGTTAAGAAAACATGTTGCTCCGAAGTTTTCTGTCATTAAACTAAGGTAGCGGCAGCTTAAGCGATATATCCAGTGACTTGCAAGTGATTTAAGAAATTGCATTGCCCAAGTGAACAGCACATGCATGATTTATGGGGTAACGCCTTTGGCAAAAATTAATGTATGTGGGCATCAGCTGGTGACGTGGGGGAAAAAAAAGCATGCTGTGGGTCTCAGTTTCTTCCCACACCACCAGCAAGCCATGCTATTTCACAGTAAGCATGAAAGGCTCTGGGCCTCTGAACTGTGAAGGTTCAGATGAGCCTGTGCAGTCAGAGCAATTTTCTTGGCACCCTGTATTTCCTTTTAAGCCCGTGTATTAATTCCTTCCCACTGTGCTGCCACTGTTCCGTCGATGTCAGCAAATCATGAAGGTGCATGGGAACATGCTTGGCAGCCTGCGATGGTACCTGTCCCAAGAATGTTTTGCAGTAACTAAAGGAGATGATACACTAAAAGGAGGTAGCCCTTAATGCCATTTCGAGGAAACATCCAAAATGCCCTGCCCCTATTTCCACATAAGAGCTAAGAAGGCTCTGGCTGGAATAGATGTTAGAAAGTAAAAAGAACAACAACATTTTCCACACTACATCTAAAGCTTTTCTTCACTGCTGGGGAAACTGCATTTTTTTTAGTTCTTTTTTTACCTCCTGGTAGTGGAGAGGCATGACTTATCCCAGCGGCAGTGCCCAGTCTGGAGCAGGGATTTGCATGCTGGTGTTCCATATCCTGCCTCCCTCCGCATCTACAGGCAGGCTCAGTCTGCTAGACTTTGAATAAATGATTGGCAGAGGGGGAATTGAGAGGATGGGAGGCTCAGAGTCAAATCTTTGGTCTGAATCAGAAGCCTGTGTAGTTTGCAGTGGGTTGTCTGGGGGACTCTGCTCTGTGCTGAATGCGAGTTAGTTCTCTGTGTATTCATGCACTGTTTTATAATGCAGTGATACCTCTTACAGATATGCCTTGAAGTGCTTTCTTTAGTAGATATATCTTAAGGTGAGGAAGGTTAAGAAGCTGAGCTGGATATGCAAATCATGGAGAGGCTGATCAGACTGGCTGACTACAGCAGATTGAGAATTAAGCCTTTGTGCTTGGATTGTCAGAGGTTACTGAGTGTCCCAGATTACCTGAAAATTAGGATCTTACGCACCTGTCTTTCAGCTTCCCTCATACACTGTAGACAATTTTAATTATCACTACCATGGCCATGCTTAGTTGTCATTACATTAGGCTGCATGAACACAGAACACAAAGGCCCAGTTCTGCAGCCTGATTTATCAATTATAAATGTCACTGGGTGGAAGGAGGAGGTGGATCCTGTGCTCACCTCGGGGAGCTCGCTTGCTGCAGATCCAATCTGCACGGCACCTTGCAAAAAGCACTGATAAGCTGCTCAGAAGCAAAATAAGCCACAATAAACATCCCTGTGGGTAGATAGCACGTCGCTGGCATGACCCCATCATTCTTGAGCCTTCTTCCAGAGTGTGACAGTGCCCTGGGCAGCCTGTTGAAAGAATCACACCTTTGTGAAGGCAGGAAGATGCACCAAGCTCACAGGGAAACCCGGTTTTCTTTTAACAACTCACAAGCCTTGTCTGTGCTAGCAAGTGGTACTCAATTTCCCACTTTTGCCACCAGTTTTAGCTCTACTAGGAACGGCAAGGGTGAGAGCAGTAGTGTAGATAACCATCTAATAGCTTCTGGCATGCTGTACTCCATAGAGTTCCTTGACTTGGCTTGTTTGTCCAGGGTTTAAGATAAGAGTAGCAAGACTCTTTTTTTCCCAAAAAATCTTTGTGCAGGTATCTTTGTGCAGTGAGATATTCTCCTGTTAATTGTTTTGTAGACTCCAAAATCTGGGTGCACCTTGAATCTGGGGTCTGGATCAGTGTTTGCAATGAAGTGGGTGCTGAGAAGATGGCAGTCGGCGTGCCTTACAAAACTGAGGAAACTGCTGTTGGGGCTCACAATTGTAAATTAGGTTTTACCCCTCAGGCAGATACTCAAAACCTGTTTCAGTTTCCTCTGGATCTTGTAGGCAATTCTTCACTTACTGCTAGCAACTCAGAGAAATGTAGAACTGTTCATATTTGTGACCAAAATACAACATGCTTCTAAGAACAATAACGAACAGGTTTTATTTCTCTGTTACACAGCACTGCAGATAGGTATATTTTTCTCTAGAAATACCTAGAAAATAAAGAATATTCCCCAAATTAAGCTGGGATGTCATTATGAAAATAACTGCCTTGTATCACGCGAACTACAAACTATTGCAATGAGCTCGCCAACGAGAAGTCTGTAAAAGTCTCTCATTTTAGGCTTGCGACAGGAAATGGCAGCAGGAAGCGAACTGAAGAGGCTGGACCTCGGTGCTCTGTGTGTGAGCAAGGGGATAAAGTACTTGGGTTTGAAATGCTGATGCATAAATAGCGTTCATTTTCTTAAGGATAAGGTTTACCAACATGCAAAGTTTATAGTTTTGAGTTCTTTTTAAGGTTATCTCTTCCTGATGAAAGGCCGTAATCTGTAGCTGCTGTAAGCCAGGGGAACTCATGAATTTGGTACAGTCAGTCCAGCACACAAAAGCAGAGTTTGGCTGAAGGATTTTTAAGATCTGAACTCGGAGACACGCAACTGAGGCCAATTAAATAAAAACAGGTCAGGAGAAGCAACTAGATTCTATTGTACAGACAGAAATTTTTGAAGTGCATGTATTCCTTAATTTTGATCTGGAAGAGAGAGCTTGAAAAGCAGTCTTATGGCTATCAAGGATTTGGAATATGCTAAAGGTCAATGATGTTAGTGTTTGGTTAGGGCCCAGATCTTACAATGCAGTTAAAAAAAGAAAAGGTTTGGAATTCCCCCTTTTGTTTGTTTTAATTGTCACGTAATAATTTGCAATTCAGATGTTGTTGATTGCATCGTGTTTACTCCCATTTGTGTACTGGTTACTGCTGCTCTGCTGTGAGTGATAGAGGAGTTTCGTGTTTCTCTGGGAGAAAAGTGCAAATGGACTGTGCTTTCCCCTGCCAAACTCTTATGGTGGCCACATGGACATCATGAATCATCGCTAGGACAATGTGGGTGGTGGAGGAACAACACAAACAGAAAGCGTACATCTTTGGAGTAATTGCACTGTAAATCTTTCAATTCGGCCATGCAGTGTAAAGAGAGGAGGTGGTGCTCCCTGTGCCCTTTGAACTGATGCAGCTGTCCAGGCCTCTGAAGCATGGACGCTCAAAGTCCATTTGACAGAAATAAACCTTTGCAGCTCTAGATTCAAGCAATGATGTTCTAGTTTTTTTTCCCTTGAGTTTCTGCATGTCTATCACCTTGGTGATCTTTTCCTGACAGTGGTTTCTTAGGACGCTAATAGCTAGAGCAGGTGAGCTTCAACATACTTGAATCTCTACTGGTTTCAGGAGAGCTCACCACAGGGCAGGATCAGGACCATTGTGTTCAGTGTGTCAGTAGTGAGTTGAGGCTTTCATCGGCACGGTGCCCAAAATGCTGTGTCTGAATGGAGGCACTTGCCTCCATACCCTAGAAACGAACGACAGAGCCTGTGCCACTGCCAAGATACCAAGAACCCATGAGCTTTTCTTCTTCCCTTCCTTTCATCTCATCTTGTAGCTCTGCTGGCTCCATCCCATACACCTTTCGGCATACCTGGCAGCTTTACTAAAATATCTGAAATACAATCACAGAGTTTATTGCTTCAGGTACAGCAGTAGCATTCACACCTTCATGCACAGCAGGAGCAGTATCATGCTGCTTGAGGTGTGCATCAGGGGTCCAACCTGTGCCCATCCTCTTTGAGGCTGGAAGGTCTCTGCTTCTTGGGTATATATTTATGTGTTGCTGTCTGTCAGGGGTCGCCGTAGGAGATGGGCTCTCATTGCACATCCAGCTATGCTAACTGCAGTGGCTTGTGTGCTCATAAGCACTCATGGCCACATGTACCTGTTTTTTCCTCAATATATTCATTTACATCCCTTGCAATGGCTTGCCTATCACTGGAACACCAATAAAGTTAATAACTGTTCTGATGATAGCTGTACTACCTCACAGTGCCTCTCTGATTTCCAGCACTTCTATACATCTTTCATTGCAGACGTGCTTTATTTTAACTCTGGGCAAATCATTTCATTTCTTCGAAACATACTACTTTCACTTTTAGAAACAAACAAACAGGCTCTAGAGTGATTTTGCTCTCAGACTTGCACTTTTCAGCATTCCT
>NW_009611817.1:46524-61542 GCF_000690535.1 Cariama cristata
TGCATCACAAGCTAGCAAACAAGCATAGCAGCACTTTCTGGTTTTGGAATTTCCACTTTCTAGAAAAAGTTTTGTTTATAAAGCACAATAATTTGGACCCAATGATGCTATCAGTCTTCCTGTACTTCTCCCTGCAAACGTTAAAAGGAAATCACAGCTCCCTGAAAGGTTTTATATTCACAACTTATAGCTGACAATGGTGATGATTATTTAAATACATATTTAGATATAGTTAAAATGCACAATAGATTTTAAAAATATAGAAAATTAAGAATTTATTGTTTCTTACATCACTCCCTTCTGGCCTGCAGCTGCAGCAAGAGCTCAGTACTTCTGGGTGTTTAGGCATGGGACTTGCTTATGAAAAAGCAGCTAGTGAGTTTAGTGAAATGGGGTAAATCTTTTGTTAGTGGAGGTGTGGGAGTCCTCAGCAATCTGTTCTGGAGCAATGAACAGCCATACACTGCCAGGCAACAATGGGAAGAGTGAGGCAGCCTTGACAAGTAGCGAGTTAAAAGGGGTGATGTTTTACTTTGAACTGAACCTCCTGGGAAGGCTGAGTCCACAGTGAGTGTTGCCCCAGACCCATGAATGCCAAGGCACATACTGGCTGACATTTTATCCTAAGTAAAGCCACTATTCCAAGCGCTCTTCTATGCGGTAAATGCCTTTTACAGCCCATATGTGTTGTAATTGTAGAAGTTGATATATATCTGCTCAAAATCAGCCAAATGAAACATTAAACAGTCTTCTGGCCAGGACAGTGCATTATAGAAAACTGTGATGGGGTGGCCTTATGGCATGTATAATGTGAATAGAGGTGGCTTGTGTATTGGTTTTGATGATAGTGAGGAACCAGAGTGGAGGATCATGGTCCTTTGTGGGAGATGTGAAAGGAAATTATAAGACTGTCTACAGCAATGTTCCCCTTTTTTGTTGTGTCAAGTTTGAAATTTCTCACCATGCCCCAAACAGGGAACTAAATGCCTGTTAGTAGCCTGACAGTTTCGTGAATGATCACAAAACTCCCGAGGAATGCAAAAAATAGCAAACTGTTTTCAACAATTATCTCTTTGAACTTAATGATGCAAAATTAATGATGCAATTTTCTAAGTCAAATTAAAGATAAAAGAGACACACACACACAAAAATAATCCAGTTTTTCCCCAGATCCATCCAAAAGAGATGATTGCTATTTGACCCCAGTAAACAACTTTAAATACTTAATGCAAGCTCCAAGCTCCAGTTCTCTCACTGGATTTCTAAATTAATGAACTGAAATGGAGGGTATAAGTTATGGAGAATTGAGAGGAACGGGACATATCTTAGAACTAGGATCATAACTCAGTCACAGATGCAATCCACTGCTGAACATACATTACAATGGAGGTTTTTAAGGCATCTTAACCTGAGACAAAAGCCCAGCATCTAGGGAAAAGAACTGAAACTGTTGTTTGTTTTTTTTAATGGGAATGGCTAAGGAAAAAGCACAAATATCTGGGAATAGTTATAGAGTTAGCAAAACCGAGAGTGGTACTGTAATCTTAAATGATTCAAATTATTTGTAATGTGAGGTTCTACAGACAGTATATGAAGTAAAGTTGCTATCTTGCTATTTTCTTGATGGTTTAGAAGGAGGACTTTCTCTGCTCCACGCAGTCTGTGGCTGGAGTCCAACATTTAAAGCTGGATGCATATCTTCTCCGCTCTAAACCTGCAGAGCGATGGGATGAACGAGGTGAATACATCACAGATGTCTCTGTCGGGAGGCCCACCTGATTTTTGCATTAGCTAAAGGTGATCACCTTCCAGGTTAATCTCCCCTCCTCATGCCTTGCAGTGCACCGAAGTAAGGCGGCAGCAAAGTGGATCCCAGGGCCTGCTTGGTAGTTCTCTCTGCAAAAAGATGTCAGACCTGGGGAGAACGAGGGAGGTTTTGTTCTCTTTGAGTTTCTGTTCTGTTTGTTCTTTCTAAGCAAAAGAGGAAGGTGTCTCAGCAAATCCCACCATTTGTGAACACTGAAGAGTAACAAGTATTAATCAGGAGGATTAGAGTTTGCCCTTTTTTGCTGCACAAATTAGAAAGTTTCAGGGTAAATGGAACACCTTCTGCTTTTCCATGATATTGTAGCTGCTGAAAACCCAGCAAACCTTTGTGCCTACAGGTTTACCCCCTGGCTGAAATGTGCTGCCTGCCCCAGGTGTTCTTGTAATCCCATGGGGCAATTGTCAGACATTAAACTGGGGATCCCAGAAAAACACGGCAAAACAGGAAAAAATCTAAGGATCACATGCACAAAAATGCAGAAGAGTGTGGCTGCAGAAACGGAGTTGCCATAGCTGTTAGAGACTCAGCGAGACAGGGTGGAATCCAGTGTTTTGGAAGGTTTCCCTGTATGACACAAGATTTTGGAATTTTACAGCTGGTAAATCCTTATTAACACAGGCAGCCACTACTGGCCTGAATTCCCTGGCTCACTGTTTACTATGGGGGCGCCTAGTGGAAGTATGCCTGGTCCTGATTATTCAGCTTTGAATCTTAATTGTTTAAAGAGAATATTAAAAAAAAATATAATTCTTGGAATAAATAAAAGGCAGAGAGACAAGCTCCCATCACCTGTTGACAGAAAATTGATCATGTAGAAAGCTGGCATGGGGAGTGGAATTCCCTATTCTCCCACTTAGTCATCGCATCCTGGTGTGACTCATTTTATTACATGGAGGTTCCCAGTGGTTTTATTTTGAGAGGAGCTTTTGTTTAATAATTTATACACACACACACACCACACACAAACACACGTATAATCTTAAAAAACCAACAAATCTATTTTGATGAATTGGCATAAGGAATCATTTGGAAGAGCTCTGGAATGACAGACTGCCCCTGCTGCTTCACTACTCAACTACTGTATTTATATTTTATTTTAGGGTGAACTGAATTCCTCAACAATAGATGGGGAGAAGTCTCCTCTAGACTTGTTCTCACTGTTCTCACTGTGCAAAATGTCAGATTTGGGGCTGGGCTGGATGGTGGATGACTAATCCGTTGGCCTTTTACCTCCCAGACCTTGACTTGTATCTTTGGCCTTGGTGACTCAAACTTATGTCCTCAGTGAAATGAAGGCACTGGCCTCAGCTCATCATCAACAGAACTTCATTAACTGCAGTGGGCAGTCTTGCTTCAGAAAGAAAAAGAAATCCATGGAAATCAAACTCAGTGAAAAATTCAATAGCTCTACTTTTGTGAGTTTTAAATTCATTCATGCTGTGTTTGCTCTGAAGTTTGAAAACTATTCTGAAGTAAAAGCTTAGAAGGAGACAACTGCTTAGGACCAGATGTTGAGCAATCTTGCACTGACATGAAGCAGAATAACTTCCCAGCTGAAATCAGAATTTGTCCCTGAAAAGAGCAGCAGAGACTGTGTGAGCGTTCCCCTACCCGTAAGGTTTCCGCATCCCAGAAGTGGTGACTATTCTGCTGGAAAGCATTCCTTGTTGTTTACTTTGTTCTTGGGGTGGCTCTAAAAAACTTTGACTGTTTTCCAGAGATGCATGTCATCTACTGATAAAAGCTGACAGAGATAATCGTTGTGCTTTTTTGGAAGACCTTCCAAGAAACACAGTGAATAGGGACAATTCATTGCAAGCCCAAAGAGAACCCTGCAGAAATGTGTAGTGTCAGAGCAGCTGTCTCACTAGCTACCAGGCTCAGTTTCTTTGGGGAACTAGCATGGTTTGCTGCCTGGGAAAAAGTTAACAGGTTGTTCATTATGTAATGTGTGTAATGCTTGACTGAAAAGCAATGTACATTTTCAAGCATAAAATCACATGCAGGCACAGAATCACATACAGAATTGGCACAATAGTATACTTAGTCTTCAACTGGAGAGAACTGCAAAGAAAATTTCCTGAACCTCTCAGTCCATCAGTCATGCTTGTTCGAATAAAGCAGTAAGTTTGTTTCTCTGCTAGTTACTGACCCCAAAGTTGTGAGTAAGGGATCGTGAATAATGTGTAAAGGCTGTAACTGGTTCAGAAAACCTTTAATTGGCTAATTAAAAAAAGCCCTATAAGGGACTGCAAAGAATCATCCAAAATGTTCCTAATACAGACTGACGTTTTGATTTTCCCTGAAGTTTGAAGCAAGACTTTTGGTATGATCACAGTTTGAGTTAGAGAAGGTAGAATTACTTTCTTCCAACAACTCATTCATTTCTCCAAAGAGTGCTGACACAATCAGATCTCTCATCAGGGTTTAATGCTAAGTCTCATAGCCCTGAAGCAGCACAAAAATCTCTATTTCCTGAACGTTTCACTGACCTGTGGTGTTAAAGACTTGCCAACTAAGACAAACCATTAAATGAGCTGGGAACCACAACAGTAAAAATATTGCATGAGGCAGCCATGGCTGGTAAGACCTCAGGGTCTAAATCCAAAAATATTTTATCATCTTTAGTGGAACTACTGCTCTTTTCAGAGACGTGGATTGAATTCCCCATAGTGGAGGTAGAATTTGAGACACACCACACACGTGGGCCTGGCACCAAGTTCCAGTGTGATCCACGCGTGGACCAGGACATCCATGCAGTGTTCTGACTGGTGCCTATCGCTGTCAGGACAGCCCAGCGCTGAATGCAACTTGCAGAGCACACGTTCTCTGTATCTGTGCGCTCACACTCTTACAGTACTTCAGCAAAAACGATGCTATTGCTCTTTTGCAGTTTTCTTACCTCTTCACTGTTGAAGCAGGTTTAATTATATGCAATAAACAGCTATCTGTACTTGTAGATTTTAGATTATTAGTCAAACTGGGGCTTAACCTTCTTGGTTTGCAAGCAGGGAGGGGACCAATCATTTGTCCCATTTGTGTCATGACAGAATCACAGGGTAATTAAGGCCAGAAGGGACCTCAGGAGGTCATTGAGCCCAACCTCCTGCTTAGAGCAAAATGCATCTGTAGTGTTTAGGCACCACCTGGGTTGCAACAGTGGCATGGGAGAAAAGGGTCTGCTTCAGCGTACCCAGGTTGTGAGGCATGATTTGTATTGGGGGCTGTGCTCTACCATCATATCAGCATTATGATTTTTTTTAGCATATCCCTACAATAAAAATCCCATTTTGACAAAAGTGGACAAACATCCACTTTAATTTCCTTCTAAAAAAATTCTTATTTATGCACGTTCTAAAGATGAAGAATGTGTTGACAGTTTAGTGCAAGTTTTCTCTGTTGAAAATTTCCTTGAATTGTCCTACAGATGCGCCTTGGACTTCTCAGTTTATTCCTCCTCCTCTCCATTAACTGTCTGAGTGTGCATGATCAAAAGATTTCTTTTCATTACCAGCAAAAAGGATAGGTTAGAGAGATATTTCTCAATGCAGTTGTATTTTTCATTTTATTCACAACCTCCCTCATCCTTCTGCCAAAAGCTCACTGTAATGTGCGTATCCAGAGGGGTTAAAGAAAAAGCAAATATTGATTGTCTTGAGCTAAAGTTTGTACATTCGCAACTATAAAAGTGAAGCAGTGAGACAGATGGAGCCACTCCATTATATTTAAGCATAAAGGTCAGGGAGTGAGCTGCAGAGTGGTTATATTCAACAGGGCTTCAGTGCTTCAAGAACAGGAATTGCTGCTGCTAACAGATTTGTTAGGAATCTGTTCAGCTGCCGTGAGCATGAATATATCCAAACAGAAGCATCTATCATCATTAGAATGATAACCCCACATACATTTATTTCTTGTT
Organism: Cariama cristata; assembly: GCF_000690535.1. NCBI lineage: Eukaryota > Metazoa > Chordata > Aves > Cariamiformes > Cariamidae > Cariama > Cariama cristata. The sequence goes on from NW_009611817.1 coordinate 52,269, forward strand.
TGGTTGGGCTTATTCTTGTTCTTACTCTTAACCTCCACAGACTTTGGACTCAGCCTAAACATAATTTGATTTTTATGGTTGGCTTCATTAGCTTTTAGTGCAATTTCAGTGGATCGGTTATTTAAATCTTGTCCACTGTGATTGTGGTTGCATGTGCTTCACAGGCCTCTTGAAAATGGCAGATGACTTGGAGGCCCGTTTCTCCTTTATTTCATGCATTTTGGACCAGCCAGTCCTTTTGATTTCGACCTTCTTTGTGAAGTTAGTGCTGTTGTATCTGCACAGACTGTTCGAATTTAGCAGTACAGAAACAAAGATGAGAACATTCTGCCCGGAGGAAAACCAGTGTCAAATATTCCTGCTTGGCTCTCCTTGTTGTCAGGGCATCTTCATATTGCATTGCTTAGACAGTTCCCAATGTGTGTCTCTATCAGAGCTCTTATTTTATGACATATTTTGTTGTTCCTTTTTCCCTCACCTTTTCCTCTGAGAACTATAAAAAAATTATCTTTTGGGGTTTTTATGGGGGGCATACGGAGGTTCCTTAACACATACTATGATGGTTTCTTTTCACAAAGATCACCTAGAAGAGGAATCCCTCCATAAAGTGTTTACTGCCTTGTCATCAGGCAATGCATTTAGTATTTGCTGTATTAAACCCCCAGTATTTGCTGGCTTCCCCGTTCCCTGAGATGTTTACCATTTCAACAACAGTGAAGAGTTAGCTGTGTTAATAGGGGTATACATTTAATCTGCATCAGTCCAGAGCAGTGGCCAAAGTGAATGCTTATTGTTAAATAATGAAGTATTTTCCATTCCGTTGCACAGTGGTCCTTTGGGATGTGAGGGCTAAACAGCAAATCGGGCGAGAGCCTTGCTGGCTGTAATTACACAGCTTGCTTAGGCCGTCTCTGCTCTGGCAGTCCGTCACTAATCCACGTGTTAGTGTAGAAAAGACAACTGACTCACTGTGAGGGAACTTGAAACGCTTAAAAAAAAAAGAAAAAAGTCAGAACTATTTAGCCTTTTCTCCTTGCACTGGAATGTTGTGGCAGTAGTGGTGTGAGGTGTTGGAGGCCCAGGCTGTCTCTCCCCTCTGCCTCCCTGTGAGGCTCTTCCTCACAGGTAACTGAGGGACGGAGCCAAACTTCCAGCTATTCCTTCAGTTACCTCCCCTTCCTCAGTGGGAAGGATCAGGGGTGAGGAGGCCCAGCCAGCGCTGTGTGCCCACTCCTGCCTCACCACAAGCCAGGCACCATGCCCAAATGCCCTGAGGAGCCGGCCCAGGGAGGAAGGGTCACGCTGTTGGCAATGGCCTCAGGGAAAACCCTTCTCTTCCTCGTGTGTGTTTAGGGCCCAAAACATAGCCGAGGTGTCTCAGGTGTAGGGTGCTGGAGAAGGCGAGGTCCTGCCTGCTGCGGTGGGCACGCTGAGAGAGAGACCCCCGGGCTGAAAGGACGTGGGGCTGGGGCAGGCTGGGCCCTGCTGTCGAGCAGCAGCTCGAGTCCCTCTCGGGGAGAGGCTGCCCAGAGAGTCGAGCACATCTGTCAGCTCATTGTCTGCGCGGAGTGGAGAACAAAGAGGAAAACGAGAAAAAATGCAAAATGCATTTAAAAATACTCTTTCATTTCCCTTTTTGCCAGAAGCAGAGGTACTTAAATAACTGAAGACAAAAGCAATTCTTACAGAATTTCCAAGAATTGGGAAAAATAAAAAGTCCTCTGAAGGGCTGTTTTTAGGAGACTTCCACCCCTGTCCTGCCAGACGTGGGTGCGCAGGCTGGGGAACCCCCTGCAGAAATGTGCCTGGGAGCTGCCTCCCCCTCTCTAAAGCAAACACCAGCCTTGCGGCTGCAGTATTTCAAGTCACGTAGGTTCATTTGGATACGTGTCCCCTGTTCGTTTTAAAATCAAGCTTTCAGAAAGGTATGAGGCAATTTTTTTTTCCCCATCGGTATTTTTCTTCTGCAAATCGCTTAGCTAAAAGACTCAGTGGAATATAAAAATCAAAGGGGTAGAGATTAAAATCTAAAAAAAAAAAAAGTAATAAGAAAGGCATTGCTAAAAGACGTTTCTGGGAAGTGTGTGCAACAGTAAATTTAAGAAATATTTGTAGCCAGTGATGAAGATGAAGCACCCAGTCTGCGTACAAATGTCCTATCACTACTGATGTACTCTTATAGCAGGGGGGTTACTTTGGTAGTATTCCATACAAGGGGATCAAATTTTATTTTCCTCTATAAATACAATTTTGTGTAACTCGGAATGGAGACAAGCTGTGTGGATTCAATTAAGAGCAGAAAGACTTCCAGTGGTTCAGAGGTAGAGGCTGTCGCACATGCAATGAGGTGCTTTTACACCGAATGTGTGAATATTTGGTGCTTTATAGTGACGTTAGGACTGCTGGTGGCACTCTGTCACAGCCCGCTGGGGTGATGGTGCTGAGGCGCGGATCCGCTGTCGGAGATGTTGGGCTTGTTCCTAGATCAGAGGAGATGTATTGCTAGGTATCATGTGCTGAGGTTTCATATTGCACATATAAGAAATGAGTATAAATAATAAGGGGGCATGCATAACAGAAATCAAGCACCCTGTAGAGCTGGTTTCCCAGTTACGGTAAGAATCTGTCCCTGTTGAGCTGCTTCTAGAAGAACCTACGCTCCTTTGAGAATTCAAAGCATCACCCAGTTTCACTGTGCAGCACCGCTAAAAATCAGCCATGAAGTGGCTCTGCTTGCTTGCTTGCTTCCATCTCCATGCAGCCGATATGAGATCTGGATTTTTATCTAGTCCTTCCTCTACCTCTTCACTCGTTCCACCCCTTGCCACACTGGTGGGGAGCCATGTGGTCTTAGCTTAAAATAGCAGAAAGTTTGCTGAGCTGCTGACCGAATGTGACCATTAACAAGTTATCTGACCTTCTGATGCCCTCCATCAGTCAAGCTGGCTGAAATTTTACCAAGTCTGGTAAAAAGCAGATGTTGCACCTGTGCTAAGTATTTCATTCCTCAGTTCGGCTAATTTCTACGTAAACATTTAATTTTAATATGTATGTAAGCTTTTTCCTGGTGAGAGAAGTGTGCAATGACGTGTTTAAATTAAGTGCTGTTGCTTTTGGTTAGGACTGGGAAGGTGCTTCAAATGAAGTCAATTTTGAGAGCTTTGCTAACTTGATGTCCTTATTTGTCTCCTTTTTTGAAGTCAAGCTTTATGATTTAAAAAAAATTTAAAAAATAAAAAAATGAGGTTAATATTGTGATATTCTTCTAGATGGGCAGCAGATCTGGGAAATGGAAGCAACAGTGGATAAAGATAAGAGCCAACCTGTAAGTATGCAAAACATTGGATGTCCTCTCCTTGAGCTTCTCAGACAGCAAGTTGTATTCAAGGCGTAGTTTTCAAAGAGCGTCTCAAAAGCAGAAAGAGCAGCTATCTTACTGCTGTGATGAACAAATGTCAAATGCTTCAGCAGTAAATGTGTTGCAAAAAGAAACTATTCATTTAGCAGTAACCCACAGCAAATTGAGTAACTGCTAGATTTTGTGTTCTTGCAGAAGACTCTATTGTATCAGCCCAGTCCTCTGCAGGATGCTGGCTGTCCTGCCTTCCTTTCGCCTCTATGGAAGTCTTGGGTGCTCTGTACTTTGCAGGACATAATTTGTACTATAGTATTTAAAATGAACATTGATCTTTCAAGGGAATGAGCCTCTTTGTTCAGTTTGCTTAATGAGACCTTACTGTAGTTGTTCAGTGCATTTAGGAGCTAGCACTTACATTGCCATGGGCCATGCCTGCCCTTGCGGAAGAGAGCAAGAGACCCGCTGTTAATTTCCATGGAAGTGGGCTTCAGCTGTGTGCAAGTAAAACACCTATAGAATAATCAAGTTTTTTCTAACAAAAAGAGGGAATTCTGCAATACGTCCTTGTTTATCAATCACAGTGTGATTAATAATGCTGCCACATTTATCACCATTCTGTGTGTTTTATTTGTAGCTGAGACTTCTCTCTCCAAGTTCAGGACAGCAAGTAAAGAGAGGATACAGTACATAGAAACCAGCTTCCTAATATCAAAAGTCTTCTAGTCTTTTACCATCTGCCCTTTTTTTCCTTTCTTCTTCTCATACCCTTCTTTATAGGGATGAATAGGAAGATTTCTCTTCCTCTATGCCTGGACATGTAACAGGGGAGATGCACGCAAAAATCTCGTCAGCCTCAATTACTAATTCTGTATTGTCACATTTTGTTGTTTCAGAGCATGCTTTTTGTAGAAGTACCAGAGTACCGTAACAAGCACATTCGCACAGCTGTTAAGGTGAATTTCTATGTCATCAATGGGAAACGAAAAAGAAGCCAACCCCAGCATTTTACCTATCACCCAGGTAATTCTCAAGGATAGAGCAAGTTGTTGACTAGTTCTCATTAGCAAGATTTTTATCTTCTGCTATGTTGTTTTCTTGCCGTTATTTGAGGATTTAAATTTTACTGATTTAATTCAGCTGAGTGCAGCTAAGCACTCAACAACTGTTTGGTTTAAAGGATGCATGTGATTTATGATGAGGAATTTCCATAAATTTAAGGAGACAGTTATCTTGGCGATGGGCTGATGCTGCCCCATTCACTTGATGGAAATTTGCCAACAGCCTCGGTGGGAGCAGACTCAGTCTGTGACATGATGTGACCCTGTGAAAATCATGAGCATTGCCTTCCCCAGCTGACATATACAACAGTAAGATAACATCAGATCTGGGAAAGTAACAAGGGCTTGGTCTAGAGGAAGACAAGCTATATATGTTCTTCAGAATGAGGCTGGTTGAGAAAAATATGAATGCTTTTCTGATGTTCTTCCTCTTGGGAATTGGTGAGCCATGTCACAATAAATGCAATAGGATTACTAATGAGATTCCCAGAATCTCTCAGCTTTGGCTGGGAGAAAAATATTGTGAGAAAATAAGAGTATTGTGTTTTGTGAAAACCAGAAAGCATAAAATAACAGTACCAGATTTTATGCGAACTTCAAATGATGTCTTAATTTGACTAGTTTCTGAGGACAGGCAAACGTTCATTCTGCTTCTTATTTTGGTCTCCTCCAGCCTGAAAATCTCTGGTCCTCTCCCTGAATTTATGAACTGTGTAGGTTATCACCAATGTGAAGGTTTTGTATACTTGCTAAATTGTTCTACTGTGGAATAGTATTGAGAAGTACTGTACTATCTCAATACAATCCCTAAAATAGATTACTTCAGAGAAGGAATCCTTACACTTCCAAAAAATAACCCTGTTCAATGACCATTATATGATTTCCATTGTGTGGTATTTCTGTACTGAGTTTTGGGGAAGATTTGACAAAAAAATCATTAGAAATGTGAGAATTTTTGGAGGACCATCATTTATCCACACCAAGATTCACACAACTCTTAATAAACCATGGTCTTTTAAATGATGGTGTCAGAAGGGTCTTCAGCTGTCAGTACTGAGGAAGTTATGCAGCAAAGGAACTAAAAAGAAAGCTTTAAATTAGTTCAGCTCTGCCTTTGGTCACTAGTTAAACGTTTGACAGAAGAGTGAGGAGTCGTATATGTCATAGGATTTCTATTTATTCAGTCTTCCTTTGAGATGGAAGTACTACATGAAACGCCCATCTGTAGCTTCTTATTTTGCTTATGTTTCAGAATGCCCCTTAAATGAATTAAAATATGAGCTAAAGTATTTAATTTTTCAATTTTTGGAAATTTGTGGTTAAATAGTTTGATAAAGATTTTCAAGAACCTCTATAGTAGAGTGTGCTTTCAAGAGAAGCTCTGCCATGATTGCATATACATGATTTATTAAACTCAGTGCCTGCGAGATATGAGCTCGCACATGCAAATCTTGTAAACGGTTTAAATCTCTTATTACTTCAAGGAAAACCTCTCTGTTTCTCATCCGCTTGTTACGAATAATGTCCTTTGCATGCTTTGTTCTAGTACCATCAATCAAAACAGAGCCCATTGATGACTATGATCCAGCCTTAATCTGCAATACAGTACACAGTGGTCTGGGAACAGTAACACAGCCTTACTATTCACAGCATACAATGGTCACCGAATCCCCTTCCTGTCTTGTGGCCACTATGGCTCCTTGCCAGCAGTTGCGCTCAGGCCTTTCTTCTCCTGATTCTCGATACCATCAGCAGAATCCGGCCGCTGTAATATACCAAAGAAGCAAGAGCCTTAGCCCGAGCCAACTGGGCTACCAGCAATCCAATTTGATGGCTACACCAGTTGCTATTTCAGATGCCCACAGGTCAGTGCTTGTGCACACTGGTTCTCCAGGCCAAACTTCAGCAGTGCTCCACCACTCTCCAGGCAACCAGCAGTCTTCTCCGGTGATTCACTATTCTCCAACCAACCAGCAGCTGAGGTGTGGAAGTCACCAAGAATTTCAGCACATCATGTGCTGTGAAAATTTTACATCCAATGTTACAAGATCCAGCCAGCCTCAGGTCAGTCAAGCACAAAGGTTAAGTCCGAGTTCATATCCTACCGTGATTCAGCAGCAAACAGCCTCAGGCCAGCGAGCAGCAAAAAATGGACCACCAGTTAGTGACCAGAAAGAAGTGTTACCAGCTGGAGTCACTATTAAACAGGAACAGAATCTGGACCAAGCATATCTGGATGACGGTAAGCACTGCTCTTCTCTTGTATGGGTTGGTTTGTTGGAGGGAGGGGGGAAGTTTAGGACATATAAATCCCACCTGTTCCTCAGCACAAAACGAACATGGCCTCCTTTTGATGGGTGTGGATATTTGCTGTTTGCTCGTGCTTCATTTTGGTCTTTCATCAACTGCATTTTTGGTAGATGGCAGTGCACTTTGGCAACTGAGCAAAAAACATAGGATTCTGCAGAAACCCTCTGTCTTGCTTCGTGCCATGGAGTGAGCTGTCAGGTTTCAAGCTGTTGCCATTTCGTTTCCATTTGCCAAAGGTTAGTTTGGAAAATGGAGATTCTGAAACAAAATGCACTTTTAAATTATTTTTTTATTATTCATATCAGGGCAAAGTCCACTTTGTAAAATGCTTTTGTACATTTTGTACCAAAAAAAAAGCCCATTGAACAGTCTATCAAGGCCTGTAATGAATGGGGTAGTGCTGCAGGCAAAACTATTGCAGATGTTCTAGATGAACAGTAGGACATTGATAAGTAAAACAATGCTGTTTCTTTGTTGTGAGCCAGCAGATTTAGCCTTTAGGAATGAATATAAGTTAGAGTAAAGCTTTCTTTGAACATATCCTGCTTATTCTTAGGTAGGCAGCTATTGGCAGTCTGGTTGATTGGTTCTTTTATTAACCTATGTTCCTTGCAAGAGGAAATCAATGCAAAGTTAATAGTGCAGCTGGACGCTGCAGTCATAAAGGCCAGTAGCAAACCCCACATTGATTTTGGTGGGAGCAGAGTGATGTTGCTGGATATACTGCTGCAAATACAGGGTGTTCTTATACATGAAGTACAGACTTGATTTTCACATATATTCACTGCTGTCCTCTCACTCTAGGCAATTGCGTGCATGGTTTGATCTTGTTAATGTGCACCATTCTATGTTTTGTAAGGACCCAGTAGTTTGGGATTTTTACTGCAGTTACTCACATAGAGTTGTGAAATTGTGCCCATGAAAGTTTTACTTTCTTCAGCTTACGTACTGAGTGCTCTGTGGCTATATCATGTACAGTCTTCACTGCTGTTTTTGTGGGCAGAGTAGAGTTTGGATGTTACTCTGTGTTTGAGATGTGGTTGATACAGCTTTGGTGCCATCACAGTAACATCTGAAGAGCTTTTACTGGTCTCCTTGCTGAAGAGGAGTGTTGAATTGGGTTTTAACAGTGGATATGATTTAGGAGATTTGCTAGATCTGCAAGAAAATAGCTGAGTAAAATCCACTTCCCATTCAGGGAATGGCACATGATAAAGCAAGATCATATTTCTAATGATAAAATTGAACACTGTGTTTTACGGTACTTTTAATATGAGAAGCTGAGAGGTCCTTCCACATTTCTGAAAACACTTGGTACAAACCTTGTAAAAGAAATGAAAAAGAAAGAATCTTGAAGTAAAAGCTAGCAAACTGCAAACTCAAGCCAAAGTCCGTTTAAATGAACTCCCAAAATGGACTGCAAAATTAATTTCACTAGGTTTTGAATCAGGCCAGTAACATCGAACTGTAGCATAGCTAACAAGGGATGCAGTTGACCTCTGTGCTAAAGGGAGCCATTAGGCAGAATAGCACAAAGTTAGTAATGAAATTCCAGACTTCTGCTTTGCTGACTGGATCATCTTGAATTGATTTCAACTAGAGATTAATTTATCACTTATGCCACCCAAGTCAGGCCAGGCGAGATAGGTCACATGCAGTCTCTTTACTGACCTCAGTGAGTTTACATTAGTTAGGAGTGTGACTTGGAGAATTGTGATTTACTTTAGGACTTCGCAAAACTTTTCATTCTGAAATGTTCAGGACTTGAATTGAAAAGCCACTTTCTTTGCTGCTGGGGAAAAGTGACTCAGAACATAACAAAAGCCATATTTTTCCTGACTAGAAAGTTTATTTTTGTGCTTTATAGTATTAAAAGAAAGCAAACCCAAAGGATTATGGAAGCTTTACCCTCAAATCCCTTTTATCCAGAAAGCTCTTCTGAGATAAAGTGAGCTGTTAGGTCTTGCTGTGATTTTTCACTGATAGATACTGAGATGATGGTTCCCCAGCCAGGCTTGGCATGAGTGTGCTGCCCTGCCACTGATGCACAGGCTCTTAGGCAATCACTGGTTTTGGTGTCTCTCGCTTCCCTTCCCTCTTCTTCCCTTCCCCCATCTTCCTCCTCCCTCTTCCTTGTTCTTCTTTCTCCGTATTTCTGCTGACAGTCCAGCTTTCATCCCTTTCGACGGTTGTGACCTCCTCTCATCAACTCTTGTCCTCTGCTGTCGTGGTTAACATGCAGCCTTGGTGTTCTGGACTTTGCTTCTATTCTGAGCTTTGCCATGAACTTCTTGAGTGACCTGGCACATGCCCTGCTCTGTCGGTTCCTCATTCCTGAAGCTGTTGCCTCTCAGAGTTGGTACGCTGTGCTAGTCTTTGAGCTATCCTGGAAGTGACCAGAGAAGAACATCTCATAGCTAACACAATTGCTATTTCTCTTTACCTCTTCCAGCTTCCTGTTGCCACTGCTGGCAGGACCCTTCATTATTTTCTTATCTTCCCTGCTGTATTTATCTTTCTTCACAGAATCACAAAATCAGTTTGGTTG
>NW_009611818.1:0-17461 GCF_000690535.1 Cariama cristata
CTCCCCAAGAGGGGGGAAAAAAAACAAGGAGCGGGAGCGATTAATTGCCAAGCGAGGAGGGTTTGGGAACAAGAGGGTCCCTCCGCCCCGGTGTAAGAGGAGCTGGGGGGAGAGGAAAGAGAGCTCTCACTTCAAGGTTAAAACAGAGCACACCCAAAAACGATGGGAGCGAGTGGGTTATCCCGGGTTTCTAAAAGCAAACATGGAAGAATAAGGGAACGGTTTCACATTATCTCTTTTTTTTTTTTCCTCCTTTCATTCCTATAATTAGGAAACAAGATTTGGTGACCCAAATAATTTCCATTATGCAAGGTCCAAGGGATTCTGCAACAATTACAGTAAAATCCACTCAGAAGTGTTGCTAGTCTGTCACAAGCTGTTGGGATGGTTGGGTGGAGAAGGGAAGAGAGGGGGAAAGGAAGAGAAGTGGGAGGGGGGGGTCCCCCCACAATAAGTATTGGCAAAAAACAACTTGTTCTTCTGATCAACTGTGCTGCAGGGACAATTGTTTAGGTTTGGAAATCAGTGTGCATGTCAATTTTAATGAGAACGGTGGAGTTCATCATGCAGGAGCACATAGAGCAGGTATTGTAATTGACTCTAAGACTACAGTACTGTCAATGCTGACATGAAAAGGCTTTATTCATTACTTGCTATGGTATCTCCAAGCACTGAAATGCCTGATTATCTTCAAAACTACTGTACACTTGAAATCTTCCTGACTGTACTTCAGAGCTTGTTCCAGCTAGGGTGCCCTTTGCTGATTCCTTTGAAAAACAATTAAAGCGGTGCTTGAAATCCATTTAGTTTGCTGATGCTGTTTATCTTTCAAAAAGCTCTGTCTAGGCAGTCAGTTTTCCTTCCAATTTTTAAACCCCTATTTAGGCCTCTGCAGATCGCTAGTCTGCTTCCTGAGATTTTGACAGGATCCTCATCTGCTGACTGCCCGACAGGATCCTGATCTGACTGCCTTACCAGAACAACAAATGCTCTGCTGAAACCTCACAGAGCGGGCAGCCTGCTTACGGACAGCACACACGCCCCACACAGTATTTTCAAGCCAGGACAACGCAGACGGTAGGATGTCATGCCAAGGCCACTTCAGCTCCTGTGATGAGGCTCTGGGAGCAGCCTGCTTAACTCTGCACACAGGTGAAAACCAGCACGCCAGCGAGAGTCCGCTGCCCTGGCTCCACTAGCGATCTGACCAGGAATGGCAGAATGGGTCCACAGCTCTTCAGGAGTCTAATTTCACCATGTCAGATAAGTTTTCCTGGGTTAATCAGCCACTTTTGATCTTTTATAAAGTGATGTAAGTTGTTTTTCTGGACCAGTCTTCTGCTATAGCATGGACTATGCCAAGGGGTTACTTAGAACTGGCCTCCAGTAAAAAGAGTCTCTAGTTTTTCTGTCCCTTGCAAGAAAAAGTAATCCCTTGTTGCAGAACATTGATAATATTTATAAGTGAGGTTATCTGATCTAGGAATACCTCAGAAAAAATTTGCTGTCAGAAGCCAAACTCACAAAACTAAAGCAAGGGCAATAGATAGTAATCGAGAACTAGGAAGAATGCTGCTGGCTAGTGACAGACACGGAGCAAACCACCGCTTGACAGCACTGTCACTTCTAGCAGCTGCCGTGGAAGAAAGCCAACAACACCCTGGCAGAGCCGGGGACACCCTTGGGTTTAGATTGTTTTATTAACTTCTGCATATGTATAGACACCTGCGCAAACTGAAATAGAAAAGTTGAGTGGTATTCATTAGTAATGATCTCCCCATGTGAATATCCCGAGAAATGTTGTCCCTCAACCCTCTCTCAAAGCCATGTCTGGAGTCATAAGGAACATGGATGCCATAGGCCCAGTAGTTCTGCTGCAGGTAGGAATCAAAGAAACTCACTCAGTTATCTCCCTTCCAGTAATTTTAGGAACTGAGCTGGTCTTTGACTGATTCCCAGGTTCTTTAGAACAAAGAATAATATGATTGATACCTTTTGTCTCTTCACCACAGGTACTTCAGTAAAGGTAACATCAGGTTGAAAGATTTGTGAACATGCCATGCCAGAGCACGAGACAAGAAGTACTTGTGGCTTCTAAGAAGATGCTCATGTTGTTTTTTTCTAAGAAAAGGTAGACATAGGGCCCTTCTGTCACACCCTCCCTGCCACTGGTGGTATTGGTGTAGGATCCAGGTGCCATCTGGGTGCATTTACTCCTTGCAAGTGCTAAAACTAAATGAGAAATCATTTTCTCTGAATCTAGAAAATGAATTCTAATGCTCTTCAAATGTATCAATGGTTAGTATCTCCCTTAGATCCAGCAATGACTATCAAGAACTCAGTAAGATTAATACCAAAAATGGAGACTGTTGTCCTTGATATCTGAAAAGCTGTGTCATTTGTATATTGCTGAAACTTTTACGAAACTAGGCTTGAAGGAAACATAAAACAGTTCAAAATAACAGCAAACAGTCCTGTAAGCCAGATAAATCACCTCTTAAGACTTCTTTATACCTTCGCATACATACATTGCCCTGGCTAATTTCAACATTTCTTCAATTACATCTTAAGACATATTCCAGATTCTTTTGTAATGTATTTGTAGCATAGACACACACAGAAATTCCCAGGGTGCTTCTTTGTCACCAGCAGATGTATGCTGATTTTAAAAACGCTGCTTCAAATGATCTTTGATCACTTCAAAGAATTTCTGGGTTATATCATCTCTCTAAAAGAACTCGATGACTCCATGAAGGATTTAGTGGTCACAGGCTGGATTGATGGTCCCTAAAAACGTTTGCTGAATTTGGCATTTTCTCAGCTTCTCCAGCTTTTACCACCAATTCTTCCAAGATTTCTCCAAAGAAATCTCACCCATCGTGGACTATTGTAAGAAGGGGACTATTTTTGCCCAGCTCCATATGCTCAGAAAGCACTTGAATATCTTAAATACTTTTTTTTTTTTTACTGCCCCTATGCTGATGTATCCTCCCAATGATTTTTGATGAAGCAGACATTCTGGCCATGCCTCAAAAGCAGCTTTATCCAAATCTATGGATCTTCAAGTACAGCTTGATCATTTTTTTCTTTATCACAACACGCAGAGAAGCGGAAAAGTTTTTCGTCACTCTTTCCATTTCTACTTTACCATCAGATTAAGTGGAAAGAAAAAGGAAGTTGGTACTTTTCTTGTGGAAGGCATTATCTAACCTTTCTTCGTTTTGTGTGGGTTTTTTTGTAAACTATAGGCTCCACCATATTACAGGTTATATAGGTAAATTATAGCTTACATCCTTTTCCCCAGCAGACTTCATTATTCAGCTGATTTTTGACCTGATTTAGTCCTGGTATCAAACCCATGAAGACAGCCAAGCTTATGTAGAAAAGACTGGGGGAATCTTTAATGCCCAACTATATATTGCATAGTTAAAAGCCTCTAACACTTGGAAGAGAGGAGCTAAAACTAGGGTCACTGTCAAGCACCTACATATTTCTTTACCTGAATAGCTAAGTCATTGATTTCTTGGACTTTTTACAGTTTCTGCCCATATCAATAGATTTTCTTGCTCTGTTGAGTAAGATCAAATGGCTTGTCTTCACATATATGCTTTTTAAAGGTCAGGGGTTGAATATCCATTCTTTGGAAAATGTATACTCCAATCTCATTTTTGGTAGATGACCAAGAAAAGTCATGGATACCTTTTCTGTCCAGCTAACTAGAGGGTCTTTCACTCCCCTGCTTCCACCTCCTCAGGCGTGCAAGGGGTCTTTCACTCCCCTTCTCTCCTGCATCCACACACATTAAAGAGATCATGGGAACCTACAAAAAAACCCACCTGTCCCTGGCTTTATCAAGGCTTTGATCTGGAGCTCAGGAGGAGACTGAACTACCTGTTCAGGGAATAATTTTCCATCAGTGGGGATGCCAGGATACTGTGGGTCTTGTCTGCACCTCTAGCAACGTGCTTATGTTTAAGGAGTTTGGATTTTGGGTCTATTGATTGCAACTTGAGTTCTGCTCTAGAAGCAGTAAGATAGATGCTTATGATCTTTCTAGCTCTTCTTCCAGTCCAGCTTTCCCTCCCTTCTGTTGTTCTGGTAGTTTTCTTTCCAGCTTCTTATTTCAGTATCTGATCACAAAGTTGTTACCTCCAGTTTTAAAAAGATCCCATTTCATTCATTGTAGCAAAAGTGTTACCAGATGAGCTTCCTTCTCTCAAGAACTCAAAGTATAGATAGATAAGACTAACTAAGGATTCGACACAAGAAAGTACTATTATTTCTGTTTTGCTGGGAACTGAGATGCAAAAAGCTTAAGTGGCAACACAACATCATTAACACCATGTAAGAAATTTGCAGCAGAACAGGAGCTTAATTCCAGTCTGCTGTGTCCCAGGTCAGTTCTCTAATCACCACCTCAGCTGTCCTTTCAAAGCACAGCACAAGCTCTATGTAAAACCAAACCTTCAGCTGGCCCAGCATTGCTTCACTTCCATGGCCAGAACTCCTACAAAACGGCAGGAACTGATGTCGACATGCATTGAGCCCCGTGTATTTTTTCCTCTGACATATGGTATTTACAAGACTGTTCTACAGTACCATGGTTATTTTAACACACATGTCCTTGATTGCTTGGAATAAGGCTAGAAAATCCTTTGAGTACCAAGTATATATATATATACATACACACACACACATATATATATATTGCTATTACTGATTGCAATAGGATTTATGTGGATTCTTCTAGTGATTGACACATGGATGTTTAAGGAGGTAAACTGTGAGCTTCGTATTTAAGGGGACCTCTACTCTACACACTGCAATAGAAACATGTCTGTGAAAGCACTCACTGCAGGAACTGCCAATTTGGGGCAAAAATTGTTCTCAGCAAGAAAGGATTAGAGAATTCTTATGCCTCCAACTCTCATTTCTCATCTAACCCTATTGCTTCCCCAGCACACACACTTGTATAATCGGGCACTTCACAACCCATGTCACATCTGCAGCAGGAGCCTAGAGATGCAGGGACCACCACAGCAGGTCACAGTCACCTCCTCAGAGGCAGAGTGGGGAATAAAGCAGATCTCCTGATTTCTGTCTCTAAAATGGGCATCCCTAGAAAAATACAGTAAGCAGATCTATCTCTTCATGCAGCAGGGAACAGAGATTTTTCTAAAAGCAGTATAAGGCTGTCTCTGTTTCATTCAAGTGAAGGACATGGCAGCCAGGGTTGTGGGGAAGAATCTGGGAAGCTACTGCCCTGAACCCTGCCTTCCCCTGTCAGGGCTGCCAAGTTTAACACAAAATGTGTCAAAAATTTTGGTTGTCCTGAGCAACAGTAGCAAACCTGCTGCATCTTTCAGAGGTGGCAGGCAGGGTGGAGAGAGGGGCAGAGGGCTGAGGCAGGGGCAGCTCCTGGGGGCTGCAGTGGCTCAGAAGGAGAGGGGAGCTGTCCCTGCCGATGGCAAGGGGTTGGAACTGGATGATCCTTAAGGTCCCTTCCAATCCAAACCATTCTATGATTCCCTCTTGCGGTCTCTTTCAGCTTCCTGCTTTCCCACTGATTTTAAGACAGCTGCATCCCACTGCTGGACCCTGCTCCCAGAGGGAACAAGAGAGCAGAAGCACCAACAAACTGCCTCCCTGGAAGGCTTCGTGTTCCCAGTCATTACATGTCTATTAATCCCAGAAGTGTATGAGTCATGGGCAGATGCCTGAGGAATGAGTTAAATATGCCATGGGAGCCATAGGTCTGGCTCCTGACTCACACTGAAGCTACTGGCATCAGCAATAGTGATTTTCTCCCTGCCTCCATGGTGCTTGGCTTCCCCAGGTCTCTCAAAGGCAGGAGGAGCCTTATTTTTCTTTAAAAGAGAGTTGCAAAGTCTCTGGATTGTACAATGGGGGAGAAAAACCTGAAAAATTGACCTAGGTGTTTTACAAGGTACTGAATACAGAACCTAAAATCCTGCCGGCAGGTAAGTAAAACTGAGACTGCTAAATCTCATGACCTCTGCGGGCCTGACTTCTGATTCTCAAAAGTCTGGGCCTAGCAGTACCGATGAGGCTCTGTTTATGCTGCTCTTCCCTCATATTGCTGCGCAGGGGGGCTTGGTGAGCCGTGCACTCACCTCCTTGGTGACAGTGATGTTCAGTTAAGAAGAGACACTGCTTTCGTTTGGTTCGCTTCCCACTCCTGCTCTCTTTGCTGATGCCAAGTACACACATTAAAGGCCAGACCTTCCTTTCTACCTTGGAAGAGATACATCCTGTATGTCATGACATTTTAAGAAATATTATGGCTCCAGAAGGAGCAAGGCATACAGTCACCTAAAGATGTTCTGCATCTACCTTCTTACAAGCGATAGCTTGTATAGTTGTACACCAACTATAGTCAAAACCTTCCTTACAATGATAACATCTCTGTAATAAATAATAATATCGGCATTCATGTGTTAGGTAGAAAATATTTCCTTTAAAATGTTTTAGTATAAAAACAAACAGAATGATTTTTTATGCAAATAGAGCTGCCAAGCAGACTTTTGCAGTGCCCCAAGGGTCTGTAAACAGCTGAACAAATTGGCATTTAGATCTGTACTTGTAAGCTCTGCTTGCAAAGGCAAAATTTGCCATTGTGGTAATACACTTAATCTACACAAGACACACAACCAGTGTGCTCTTCATTACCATCTGGTGGTTATTGCATGGAGTGGCATTACTCACATCTCAAAAAAGTTACTAAGGGGAATTTTCACATCATCACCAGAAAGGAAAGGGCACTTGTAGCAGCAGTGGGCAGTGCAAGGGGGCTCGTTTTGTCTTGCAGGCACTGATACAGAGGCATCAGGCCCAGAAAATGAGTGAGTGGAAAAGAGAAAATTAAGAAGCACCTGATGGTACTTTAGCATTTCATCAAGTAATTTAAGGCACACCTGAATATCATTTGCAAGGAGCCAAGAACTGCTTGGGGAGTGTAGTGCACTGTTCCCTCCCACTGACAGCAATGGCAGCTGAGACCACCTGGCAAGATAAGGTGTCTTGTTAACCACTTTTAATAACTAGTTCTGAGATCTCCTTCACTACTTACCCAGAGAGGTATCTTACAAGTGGTATCCTAGCAGGGGCCCTATGTCCTCGGTGGTAAGCAAGAGGAAGATAATTTCATCCTATAGCTATATGGGAGCTAGCTCTCCTCTTGCAGAGTTCGTGCTCTCTGCTATATAGTCTCTTCCCCTTCCCACACAATGGCTTCATCAAAGGGAAACTGCACAGGGTGATTCAGCTTGGAAAGGACTTTTGGAAGTCACCAGTCCAATCTCCTGCTTAAATCACAGCCAACCTGAAAGTTAGATCAGGTAGCTCAGGGCCTCAGAGGAGGTCCTCACCCTTTTCAATCTTCTTGGAGTATTTCTTATGAAGGAAGTGTAGTCTGCTCTTACACTGAGTGAAAGAAGTACAATAACTGATGAAGTACAATACCCTTTTGCTTTTACCTAAGTATATGGATCAACAGATAACTGATATACAAAGTCCACTGTAAGTATTTTGCAATAGTAGAAATATAACCTCTTGGCCACGGTCACAGAGAGAGCTAGTCTGGATACACTATGGGGTTGATCCAGTGCAGCTGCAGCATCTCTTGTCTTATGCACTAGATTGAATTTTTCAAGAATAGCATGAAATGAAATAAAATAAATTTATTATTATAATTGTAAAATTCACAAAGCATAACACACTTAAACCCAGAAATAGTGTTATGGCTCAGTTGCTTTTTACCTTTAAAGAAGATGCGGTCTTCAGTTCCTTTCCCAGCTCTGCCACTGATTTCTGTGACCTTGGATAACCATTTTGGCCAAATATTCTCAACAAGTGTAGCTAATACAAAGCGCATGAACGTATATGAAGGCTTTTATACGTAAGAGTGACTCAGATCTTGTGGAGGCCAAATATCCAAATCTGCATTTAAAATTTTGATCCCTTGACCTCTGTGTTCAAATTGCCTGTTCTGTAAATTTTAGAGGAGACTTACATATGTTGCAGGGATATTTGAAGGTATTAATTAGTTCAAATGCACACAGTCACTTAAAAATGTAAAGTATATAAATACTAAGTATTATTATCAAATAGGTCAGTACTTAACCAGTACTCATGTCCTTGTCAGTTTAGACATTTTGTTGACTTTGTGTCTCATTTTGGATGTTTAATACATAATAAGCTTTCTAAAAAATTCTCTGCTGGACACAGGTATCAGAGTACATGAGATTAACATTATCTGAGAAATAAACACTCCTTAGCCAATACACTGTCTACATGAACAGGCCTCCATAGTCAGCTCCCTGACCTCTTAGCCCACTTAGACATGAGAAATGAAGCACCTCCGTTGCTGATGGTGAAAATGAGTGGGTGGAAAACCCAGGGGACAAAAAGGAAGCTGAATATTTTACAGAGACAAATACACAATTCCAGGAGGCAGACTTCACAAGATGAATGGTTTTAACAGGATGGATGAGGTCTGCACTGACAAGCGCTCTTTCTTATCTCATGGAAAACCATCTGTGTCTTCCCTGTCTTTTTACTCCAGAGCAATACATGCTCTTTTCCCTGCTGTATGGTTCAGCTCACAGCCCAAAAAGATGAAGTACAAATCTACCCTGACTTATGTATGATTTAGACACTAGGGTCATTTAGGTCCTGTTCCAAAACTCACTGAAGTAAACTAAAAACCTGCCATTCACCCTGGCGATTCTGGATCAGCACCAGAAAGCATTTTTCACTCTGAGTTCCCGATTTACTACAGTGTTGGGGTTTTCTCTGTATTTATAATACTTTGTTTTCTTATAGCCTCATTGTTGTTATTTTTAACCTATTATACAAATGGTCTAATTCCTCAGTTCCCCATCTGACAGCTAGGGAGGTGATATTTTGCCTTCATCAAAGAGGGACGGACAGGAATTTGACTTGGCTGCCAATCCTGTGGCCGGCCCCCCAGACTAGTTTAACAAAGAGACAATACTGAACACATTTTGCAGGTTTTCTGAAATTAAAACCTTGATATAGTCCAGAAGCTGAAGCAAAATGTAAGCCTTAATGTGCTAGGTGAAGGGACAGAAACTCTGAACCAAGGAACAAGTCACTTAGGGAGAAACTTGGCAAGACAAAAGAAGACACAACAGAGCGGTTAAGACTATGAGAAGTTAACATATGGGAAGGATGCAAAAATCATCCCTTGTAGTAGGAAGAGATGAGAGGGAAATGCTTCCAAATTATAAGATTAAGTATATTCTTAATATTTCTTCTTTTGGCCTCTTCTGCCTGTGAAACTAAGTCTTCTTTCAACCTCTTTCACTTCTGTCCAGAGATAGTATTAGAAAATATTTGAAGCTAATATTGCTGACATCACACAAATGCTTGCCACTGCTCAGGGGAACAAGGGGATGCTCCCCCACCCCTTATCCTTTATTGCTTCCTGAGCATTTAAGTTCTGTTCATTGCCCTAAAAGAGGAGTCGAGATGGTTTTGCCCTCTGAGGTGGGTCTGGAGGCAGTCACAAACAGTTCAGTCTTTTCCAAAATGCATGGACAGTGAATAAACCAATACCCTCTGTTGTTCAACCATCCCTCCTGCAGGCCTCCTCTCAGAGCAGTTATCCCTGGGAGAGCCTCTGTGCCCACCACTGCAGTGGGAAGAGACACCAAGAAGGGCTCAAAAACTAGTAGCATCCCAGTTTTGTGATCTGGCTGAGGAAGCTCTATCTCACGTCTTTAACAGTTCTCTTTCTTTGTTGTTCAATTTCTTTTTTCTTCCAATTCTTATCTTTGCACTTATTTTAGCCTTTATTTTAGGGTTCTTTTTCAACTAGCTAAAAACAGCACAAATGATAGGGCGTAATCTATTTCTCAGTTTATGGACCGCTTCCAGGGACTGCTGCCAGCCCACACGACATATATAAGTCATGGATTTTAGACCTGCACCCCAGCATCAGTTAAAGAAATAAGTAAAATTACTTGTTGTCTTACACCTTCCTGTTGAAAAAGTGACTCCCAGCTGAAAAGATTCATATGTGCTCTTTATTTCAGCAAGAAAGAAGCATCTATCTCGCTCATCAAATGTGCTCCCAAGACAAGAAAGGAGTGTGCAAGCAGCTGTTGTGTAGGACTATTGCATTTGTTAAAATCATGCCCACTTTGTTTTCTCCCAGCGTAGGTATGACTATACATGGCGATACACATCTAATGCTGTCATTTTCATGGCTGTAAATCTACTCAACAGAATTCCAGAGGAATTTGCAATCAGCAAAGAAATCAGCCTGTAGGTTTTCATCTGGCAGCTTTTATTGTTATATTTTGCTGTTTTTCTAATACTCACTTTTAAATGTGAGAGAGGAAATATTTTGTAAACATATTCTCGAAATATAACGCAAATTTTCCTTCTTGTCGCCTTTGTCCTTGCAGGCAGCAGACAAACTCGATAATGAGTGGAAATACAAAATGCCTACCTTTTGTGGGGCAGGTGCAACAGCAAGAGGATAAAGAACCATTTCTATTTGTGGCAACCATTCTTGGCTCTGTTCTAGTTTTTACTCTTTAGGGTCTTACCATATACAGACACAAACTATTAAAAAACAAGTACTACACAATCTCAACCAAAATGTCTGCTGCTTTTCTTACTGAACTAGGCTGTTTGAGGAGTATATGATTTGGAGGCTGGGTCTCCAATGCACTAAGGATACTTTCAGGTAGATCTAATTTTAAAACTGGAAGCACTGGCCAATGGAAAAGGCCTGTGTTCAGCAACAGTTTTCATCCCAAATCAGACTGAAGTCAAAACCCCAAAACTTTTAAGGTAAAACTAGTTTTGAGGAAAAACTAGTTAGCACCTTCAATCTCCCCAGCAATGTAACACAGCGAATAAGCAGGGGCTACTGGAGATTAACAAAGGAACTGGAACTACAACTTCCATGGAAGAACTGCAAACCAGAAGTAGAGGCAGAAAATTATGTTACCACCCTTTAGAGTAACAAGATCACAAAATACTCGACATCGGAAAGGGAAGTTATCTACCCTGCCTCCTGCTCAACTGCAGAGCTGAGTTCAGCTCCTGCTCTGGGCTGCATGAACCTCAAAGACAGATCAGGTTGCTCAGGGCTTTGAAAGGACTATCTTTTAATTCTAAATTTCTTGAGGGTAAATAATGCAGAAATCTATCTTTTCTCCAAGAAAAGTTCATTTTGATTAAGTATTTTCTTTCTTCTTCCTGACGAAGAAACACTTTGATCAACATACTTATGTGAAAATATCCCCAGAAACGTTGCTTGTGTGACTGAATTCCACCATTCTGTTTCTTTATTGCCAGAAGCAAACAAGCTAGGCTCTTATTTACGTGACTTACAGATTCATAAGCATATGTAGCAAGTACATCACATCACTGAAAGGGGACAAAGAGACACATTGCATTCTAGTGGCTCAGTGTGGTAAAATATTTCTCAGTATGAGAATACGACTCGTATTTCTCTACTCACTACTTTTAAAAGGACTTATTTCACCTGACAATTGAAATAGGGTTTTGCAGTGAGCTGATTCAGAAAACAACGAAAAGGCAAAGCTGGAGAAAATTAACTCCATTTATCAGAAAAATAATTTCTGGGCCATTCCAGTAAGAGTGTTTCATTTCTTATACCAAAAAAAAACCCCATACAAATAAAGACAGGACCAGGCCTAAAAAGCATAAAAGCAAAGGTCTCAATCCTACAAATATATACGCAACTGGCCATGATATGCATACGCCTGTTAAAATCAAGGGAGCTGCTTGCAATGGAAGGTATATGTGTGCTCAATTTCTACAAGATAATACATCATTAAGTCTTTCTGTCCTGCTTCTGACGTCTCACAAGCACTGACAAACCGCACTTGTTAGCAACTGTATAAAATGAAGTAGCTGAAATACCTTTTAACAGGAATCATAACAATATCGTACTTCATATGTCTCTGTTCTTTAGATATCTTCTTAAAACCAGCCTCTGCAGTGCTGTCTACAACTGCCTTCCTTTTCTCAGCAACACTTAATACTACCGGCTCCTTGTAGTTCATATGCCCACCGAGGCCACTAAACTATACAAATGCATACAGACTAACTGGTGCCTTTAGCTTCTTTATGTCTGCCCCAACTCTTGTTGAATGTCTTCCTAACTTATCCTGGATGGTTTGTTCTCTGAAGCCAGGATTGTCTTTTTTGATAATCTCTACAGCATCTGGCACAAAGACCTTAATCTTTAGCCTCTACTAGTTCTTTTGAGCTAGCACCAGAGGGAGAAGGAGTTTGTGAGTTTCCCGCACCTGGGATGAAGGGCTCGGAAGGTCAGCAGAGTTGCTTCCTGCAGGTAGCGAGGAGGGGGGCAAAGAAAATGTACTGCCGCGGGGCGCGGGGGGGTCCTGTCATTTGGCATGCTAGTGCTGGCCTCGCACGCCTCGAGAGCAAGCAAATTCTGTAATGTTAAGATAGGGTGTTGGATGAGAGGTGTAGGCACAAGGCTGGGAGACCTAAAAAGGGAATTCAAGTGAGTGTTACAGATGTTCATTTGACATGACTAAAAACTCACTAAATTATTCTGCCTGTAGATATTAAAGGACAAAAAGAATCTTATAGTTCTTACGATATACTATTTTCTCACTTTGATTATTAAAGGAGAATAACTTCAATTTGTAATTTTATTATTTACTATTAGCTCTTTAAAAGCACTGTCCTAAGTGTTTTACAGGCTCTTAAAAAAAAGTAGAACCTGCACTAAGGAGATCTTAATTCACCTTTACAGCATGTAAAACAAGGGATCAAAATGGGGCACAAAGAGGGCATGAGTTTTGAGCTGTACCTTTTTTATTTCCTGAGGGAAAGGCAAGGGTGTGGAGGCTTACTGAGAGACCCAAAGGAAGGGGAAATTGTTGGGAGGGTAAGGTGCTCTGCTCAGCGCAGGGCAGCATCACGCTGTCTACAGATCCCAGGGTAAAGCGCAAGTTCAGTGTGTCACGCTGTGGCTCTTCTCGATCGCTTGCACAGCTTTCCTGCTGCACTGAAAGCCCCAAAGCACACAGAAAGTATCTCCAGTTTGCCATTTTCTGCCATCTGAGAAGACTGCTCACAAGCTGTATTTGACTCAAGGGATTACTGTAGGTATAAAATGACAATAGCATTATCACCAGGCAGATGAAATACGTGACCTATTTCATTACCTGCCTCTTTTCTCTGAGTATAAATATTAACAGGGTTTGTTTTTTACTTGCAAAGGGAGTCATTTCATAGTTCCCAGGTTTCATTTCATAGTTTTCAAGCCCAACCATTTAGCTTAATTTTTACAAATCTGAAAAATTTATCTAAAATTTTGAATATGTCTTATCAGTATAGTTACTGCAGCATGTCACCTGCTTAGTGCCAAGTAAGAAAAAATGTATACCCACCCTAATTCTCATTTTTCTTTTAGCCGGAGTGTATGAGGTATGAAAAGCCACACAGCCAAGCAACCAGTGGGGCACAGATGTCTGACAATGAATGATCCAAAGATCCTGAGCTCAGTTTCCCATTCTGTTTTCTGTGTGCACTGTTACACTGTAATGCAATTTTGCTGATTAATGATGCTGCTTTCACACTTAAGACCAGTCCTGCTTCTGGCCTGTGGCTGGTGTACCTGTTCCCACAATAGTTCTCCCCACTGACTGGAAAGTTGCAATTCCAGTTGGACACTTACTTGGGTCTGCAAGTCCCTATTTTCAACTACTCAAACCAGTCAGTATTACAAATATTAGCATTTTCAGTCATCACCTCCACATACAAAGTGCAAAGTGTGAGGCACACAGCTCCCTTTCTCTGTTTTGAGCCAAATCACAAAGATACACCTTCCATCGTTCTATGTTTAAGAAGGCATGAAGTATCACTAGAGAGACACTGCATAGTCACTTTTGCAATTTTTTTCCCCCGGTTTCATTAAAAGTTGTGGTCTTCCTTCCTACAGATCTTATCCAGTGGGAAACAGGAAGGATTTCCCCTTTTTTCAGTGATCTCGCATTCTTTTTAATTAGCCAACATTGTCTGAGCAGGCCATTATCTTTGTACTGTGTGCATTTTCCGATTCCAAATGAAAATGAGCATTGCAAAAAAGATCTTTAATAAACTGGAAACATTTCTTTGTGTAAGAAAAAAGGTTGCCTCCTGAAAGTTTATGTATAATGAAGGTGAAAAATGAACTGGCCCAGGATGGTTTTATGAATCATGCTTTGTGATTATATTATTGTCTTGCTTCTAGTAAGCATTCGACATGCCTCAGAATATGAAAGAAAAAGCCATGGCTACTCTGTTAGAACTCGTGGATTTCAATTGGCTTAGTTTACTAGTGTTTATATACGTTTAATCAAGATGAAACTATTCCCCACCCAAAAGGCCTGCCTCCACTAACACAGCCCAGAAAATATTTTTTAAAAATCTTATTTACAAGATGTATGTCCATCTCATAGACCCTATAAATACTAAACCCAGCATAGAAATCAGTGGGAAAGGAATTTGGCATTATCATTAGCAATGGTTTAAAGAAAAGAGATTATTGAATAACAAATATGAGAAAAATAGCCATAAGAAAAGACCGTAAGAGCAGAAATTGAAGCCACCACAGAAGTCTGTTTTTCTTTAAAAATATTGCAAGCTAGTGGCAAAAGTCTCCAGATTAACCTCTTAGGTTTTTAGGCACCAAGCAGCCTGATTTCCAAAAGTGCAAAGCAGCACATCTACTTATGTGCCTAAATTATGTGCACCTACAGGTGCTCAGCAAACTCTGAGATGCCTAAAAGCCATGCTGGGTACCCATCAGGTTTCACTCAGCTTAAGTGAGTGAGCAAACCCCACTGGAGTGGAGGGAAAGTACACACTGCTGTATTTTCAATCAAGTTTATTGACTGCAGAAGCAGCTGCAGTTTGAACCACATTTGTAAATCAGAGCACCAGATGTCTCGTCATCTGTAATAGCTTTTAGAAAATGTTTGTGAACAACAGTGATAATATCTGGGCTTTGAAAGTTAGCCTCTTTGCCATGGTCACTCATTTTGGACATCACCTGTTCTTTGTTAAAGAGCTGCCGAAAGCAAGAATTATGTCACAAGGAGTATTTTTATCAAAATTATGACAAGATTCTTCCACATTGGTGGCCTGGAAAAGCATGCTATATTTTCCTAGAAACAGATCTTCTGCAAAGAAAGCAGAACTTCAAGTTCTTAAACTTCAGATAAAACTACTGAGCATTTCAGTTGGTAACGTGTGGGAGAGTGGAAGTCCTGCTGTTAATAATTTATCTTTTTCAGTCCTGGAAGCAATGGAAGACAGGTCCCAGACATGTCCCCATCATCCACTCCATGGGGCAAAAAGGATCCTTCTCACCACCCCTGCTGTGGCAGTGTAATGCCATGGAGCTCCTCCTTTGTGTGGTTATTAAAAGTACCATATAAACCCCTTTGTTCACAAGCTCCAACGACTGAGGGATCTTTTCAGTATTGTCCCCACGAAGCAGCGTATTTGCAGCTGTTTCAAGACCCCAGTTTAGAGCCCAGATGTCCCCAGTGATCAAGCTGAACAAAATGGAGTTGAATTTCCATAGCGTGCCACCTTTGGGAAACAGTCAACGGCTCAGCAGTCTTATTTTGGCGATGCTCAGTGGAGGAAGCTAGATGCTGGTCTGCAGAACAAAGGACAGCTCATCTGGGAGAGGTCTCAGAGGAACTGGCTTATCAAGGAGAACACTTTCACCCTCCCTGGAAGTACACTTGTTGGACTGAGACATCCCTAACAGCAGGAGACCTGCAGGGCAGGCTTAGCTCACGCCTTTTCCAATCAGATGATAAGCTCCAGAAATGCGCCCAAAACATTTCAACTAATAGGCATTCAGTCCAGGGACCGGACTACAGCTAGTCCGAACTAAAGCTGCCCTGAAACGCACAGAGAATGAAGAATTCATATGGAATGAACTCCTGCATTTATGTCTTAAGACGGATTTTGGCAGAGCTGCGGTCTCCCCTTCATACAGGCATATCTGACTTTCACATGGCTTATGACAAAGCTAAAATGATCTACAGGATACAATGCTGCACATGATCAAGAAGTAAAAGGGACTCTATAATCCTATGGAAAACCCTAATTCAGTGCTTCAGAGGAACCAGGTAACTTTATTATGGCTATGTTTGATATAACTCTGAATAAAAAGATACCTTTTGGTACAGGAGGTATGGAATGTTTTTATTTTCAAAAGTGCTATACTCAAGCCACACCAATTATAACTGAACACTACTAAAATGTACTAATCATGCTTAGTAAATTTTAAAAACTCTCCCCAAACAGCAATGCTAAAGTACCATCAAGCTGAGCTGGAAGATCACATTTTTCAGCAACTAAGGACTAAAATAGGAGGAAAAGTAAGATGTCCAGTATAAAAGTCCTCAAAGCCCATTGAAAATATTTGTTACACTGTTACAAACCATCAATAAAATAATTGTTTTCATAAACTTGTACTGTCATGGTTACAAGAAGTAGCTGTGAGGGTGAAAGACTCCCATGGTAATCTCTCAGGAAGTGTCTTGTGCTCCTTCTCCAAGAGTGACAAACTTGCATAGAAATACACATTGTTAAAATGTTCACAATTATCACTAGAATTTGTGTCACAAACTAGCTCTTTCAATATTCCTGCATTTTTCAAACATCGTGGCATATTTCAACTGCAGAAGCATCACCAAAAGGCTGCCATTTCTCAGAAAGAAGTCTGCAAGACACTGTAGGAGCCTCAAAAACATCACATACGTATCCCAAGGTCACCGCACACGGGATCGTACAGCGTGCAGATGAGGTGGGTTGAATTTGAAAGGGATAAATGTTATCTCTTCTGAGCCACTGTGCAGGGAAATAGAGCGGCACTGGCAAAGCCATAAATTGTTCACAGGGCTCCGATTAGTCAGTGTGTACATTGATCATAAGAGGTCAGGCTACGTTAGAGCATCAATTCATAGAGTCTTTTTTAAAAAATCCCCATGTAAAAGCAAGATCAATTACTTTGGTTGAAAAATAGCAACTAAGAATCTGTTGCGACCTGCTGCATATGCCACAGCGGGGACTTCTGCTGGACAGCTCCAGAGCCAAACCCGCCCAGGGAGCGGAGCGCCGGCGGACGGACGCGTAGTTAAGCCTTCACAGCGGGACAGAGTACTATCGGCACCAAAACGTGCAATTTCTTTCGAATTTGCCAACTCGCTTTTACGCTGTCATTAGCATCAGAGCCTATCAGTGTGAATTTTCACAGAGAAGTGCTCTCAACAATTATTTATTTCCTCTCGACGAGAAGTTCGCGCCCCAGCGAGGGTGGCTGCACCCGGCCGTGGCAACCCCTCACGGCAGCCCGGGGGCTTTCGGTCCCCATCTGCCCAGGCAGCCCCTTGGCTTC